>NC_064812.1:25237001-25400245 GCF_023721935.1 Panthera uncia | reverse complement strand
GAAAAGAAAAGAAAAGAAAAGAAAAGAAAAGAAAAGAAAAGAAAAGAGGAAAGGAAAGGAAACAGAAGAGGAAAGGAAAGGAAAGGAAAGGAAAAAGAAAAGGAAAGAAAAGAAAAGAAAAAGAAAAGGAAAGAAAAGAAAAGAAAAAAAAGATGAAAGAAATGTGAAGTTTATCTTGTAGCCTCCAATTATTGTTATTGTTGTTATTATTTTTAAGCAAGTGAATAACGGGACTCTTTACAAAGAAAACATAAAGATCATTCTGAGCTTTCTAGCTTAAAACAACATTCTGATGGTAGATACCATTTCCCACAGAATGTTTTCAGAATAAAAAAAGGCTTAGGTCACAGGCAATAAAATCAAAAATAGACAAATAGAAAAAAAGGGAGAGGACTACATCAAACTGGAAAACTTCTGTGCATCAGAGGAAATAATCAAGATATTAAAAAGGCATCCTAAAAATATGCAAATGATATGTCTGATAAAGGGTTAATATCCAGAACATACAAATAACTTCTACAACTCATTGACATAAAAAATCAAATAACTCAAATAAAAATGGGCAAATGGCTTGAATAGACATTTCTCCAAGGATGATATGCAAATGCACAACAACTATATAAACAGTTGCTCAACATCATTAATCATCAGTGAAATTAAAATCAAAACCACAAAACATTGCCTCATATTCATCAAGATGACTACTATCAAAGAAACAGAAAATAAAAGTGCTGGCTAAGATGCAAAGAAATTGGAAAACTTTCATACTATTGGCAGAATTGTAAAATAGTGCAACCTTTATGGAAATCAATGTGGAGCTTCCTCAGAAATTAAAACTAGAACTTCCATATGATAAAGCAATTTGACTCTGGGTGTAACTAAAAAAAAAAAATTTTAAATCAGGGTCTTAAAGAAATATGTGCACACCCATGTTCATAGCAGCACTATTGAAAACAGCTGCAAAATACAATGTCCACAGATGGATAAATGTATAAACAAAATGTGGTATATACATACAATAGAGTATTATTTAGCCTCAAAATTGAAGGAAATCCCATCATGTGCTACAAAGTGAAATCAACCAGTCACAAAAAGACCAATATTGTATGATTCCACTAATATGAGCCATCTAAAGAAGTCAAATTTATAGAAGCAGAAGTTGAACAAAGACGGGAGAAAAAAGGTAAAAACAGAAGATCTGAGTGGGGAAGCCCAAATTATAACTAGAAATTAAAATTGTACATGGGCCTTATTTTTCACCTATGCTGATGAGATATCTCAGGTGGGACCCTGGCCATAAGATGAAACCTGGAATCTGGTACCAGGCTATGAATTTGTTCTCTCAGAGACAGAAAGATGGATGCAGTCAATAATTTTAAAGGAACTTTAGTTTACACGTGTCGACTTTATGATAGTGTGAAAATACAATGTGTTAATAAATATGCATTAGCGATGTGCATATAGTTAATACTATTATCATACTATTCTTGCCAATATTTATAAAATATCTATTATGGTTTAAATAATAGCCAAAAAATACATTTATGTATTTCTTAGAAGCTAATCATTGTTTTCTTGATTTGAAATAATCCACATCAAGTACTCTTAAAGAATCATCCAAGAAAATTGATACTTGCCCCCACAAGCCATTACTGTGTACCTCTGAAAAAACATGTGCTAATAAACTTGAATTAAGCCCTAAAATATGAGGGGATTCTAAAATATTGAAAATATATTTTAAGTCTGAATTCAGCTGAGGTCCTGAGTATGTCTTATGGTGCATTAATTCTTTCATGTAAAATATTTTGAGTGTGTATTATATATCAGGCACTGTGTTAGAGATTAAGAATGCAAACAGGCATAATGCAGCAGTCAAGAAACATAAGACGTATGGGAGGAAGACATGTGACCATAATTAAATAAATTAGTATAAATGCTATGAGAACAAATTTAGTGTGAGTATAATTGGAAAGTAAAGGAAATAGTGGTCAAGTGTCTATCATATTGAGAAGCAGTGCTTATGACAGAAAATATTCAGATGTTGAAAAGAGACAAGTAGGTATTTGCTACCAACCCACTATCATAGCCACTAACCACATGAGACTGTTGAACACTTAAAATGTGGCTAGTGTGCTTGATGAAGAGATTTTAAAATTATAATTAATTAAAATTTAAATTTAAATTGCCATCTTTTCTAGTAGCTACCATATTAGGTAGCAAATTTCTACAGAACTGGGACATGAATCATATGGTTTAGGACATAAACTATATGACTTAGAGGTCATGGCAATAGATGAGGTTGAAGAAAAACACAAAGGGAAGATCTAAGAAGGTCTTCATTGTCAGATAAATCAAGTGGAATAGGGAAAGAAAAGAACTGATCAAATTTATTAAATAACCATGGGGGACATAGGCAAAGGTAATTTCTCTTGGAGTTTTAGAAGCAGAAACCTGGTTTTAGTTGATTAAAGTTAGTGGGAAGTGAGGAATTGAAAAGAGAAAGAATTTTACTATTTTTCAGATATGTTGAGAATAAAGGGAAAGGGAAATACAAAAAGGTAGGGTTGAGGAAACATGAGTATAAGAAACAATTATAAAATAGGGATACTAGAGTTTGTTTACAGTTAATTGGGGGAGGAGGGAGTCAGAAAGATGGATCATTTTATAGGCAATAGTTTGTAGAGAATAATCCTGGGTCAGGATCCCAGCAGATATGGTTGGAAAAGGGGAGCCATCGATCAAGCAATTATCTGAAAAGTGGAGGAGTAAATTTACTCTTCAAGAAAGTGAGAGTGAATGCACATTAAGCAAATTTGTGGATAGCATTTAGGTGAGAAAGTTAATGGGGTTCATGATTTTAGACTGGGTTTTCTCTATAATACAGAAAACAAGTGTGCTGAGCAATAGGGGATGAGCCAGAGTAGCAGGCTAAAGGGGAGCAATGAAGATTCAGATGTTGCCAAGGATGAAGGAAGTGGCAATCGATCAGCAACTCTTAGACAGTCCAAGTACATCATGGGCTTAGCGGAGGTTGGAAACTAAAGATTTGTAGTATCACCAGAATACAAGGTTGTGTAGTTTTTTGTTTTTGTTTTTCCCAATTCCTGGCATTCTGGCTACAGAAACTAAAACCAGAAATAACTAAATTTAAGGTTTGATGTTAGATGGCTGCACACAATAGGAGACTTGAATATAGAAGACAGGACGTGGCAATATATGATGGAGCATGGCCTCTGTCGTGAAGGGGGGAAAATGGAAGCCAGGAGGATGAAGGCAGGCTTGCAGAAACGAGAGGATCAAGGGAACAGATGTCAAAACAGTTGAATGACCTAGAATGAAGGATTTGGAAGAATGTGAAGGATAGGAGGTTTTACTTGGCATTGTCTAGAGAAAGAAATGCTTTATAAATAGTGTGTTCAGATTACTTAAAATGTAAGGATTATTTAAGATTTTTTTACCACTTTAGAAAGAGAGTGCCATTAGATAGACTTTAAAAAGTTCCTAAATTCATATTCTACAATTTTAATTTCTCCTTTACTTAGTTTCTTCCCAATGTAACCAAATTCCCACACCCCAGTCACATTACAATTTCTTATCAGAATTAAGCTCAAACTCCACAGAATGACAGAATTGGGTCCCAAATTAGGCCCTAACTTTTTCTATTTTGCACTTTCCTCCCACGGCAAATTTGCTTTAAAAGCTCTAAACACACATTGCAATTTTCTTCCATATCAAATATTCTCCTGATCTATTTATTCCTTAAAGTACCTCAAATTTACTTTTCCTTTACCAAAATTTTACCTATTTAATTTTGCCTAAAACCTCACCTTGTAAAATTTCCAAAGGCCACTCAAATTTAAAGTTATTTTTAATGCCAACCGTTCACATGGTCTGTAGCACTTACAGACTATCTTGAAATACAAATTAGCCATAAATGAGAAAATGTTAAATAGTTTTCTAGTTGTCTGTAGACTATTTGAGGGTTAATACTATCACTTTTAACTAAAAGCTTTAAATTCTGAACTATGAAAAAAAGGTATGGGACAAAATTAAAATACAAATTGATTCATCGACTCCAGTTGATAGAAGTAATTTTAGTCTTTTCAGAACAGTTAAAATGTTTGCATTTCCCAGGAGGAATAAAACTCTCATAAAATCCTTGTATAAAATATGGTATTTGGCACTATTTGGTTTTGGAAAGTGTTATGAGCCAAAATAAAAATAATGATTTTTCGGTTATATGAATTCTATTAATAATCTACATATAAACTGAAAATACTAGGTCATTAATAGCAAAAGACACATTGTTTTCAGATTATTCATATGAACATAGCTGCCTTTCCTTGCCAACAGTGACAAGAATGAAAACAATTACAAATCAAATTCAACCAGACACTTTTAACAAGGAAGAAATGCAAATTGTAAATGAATAAGCACAATTGACAACAACTCAAATTAATTGCAAAGAATATAAAACATGATTGAAGTATAAAAACTGTACATGACAATAACAAATTATAACAGAAGCCCAGATATAAAAAATATATTAATGATTATATGCTCATATGTGGTAACACAAGTCAATGTTACGATGAAAAGGCCAAGCTAGGGTTTTAACACCAGAAATCCAACTGAAAACTTTTCTCCACTTTTTATTTATTTTAAAAAAATTTTTTTAACGTTTTTATTTATTTTTGAGACAGAGACAGAGCATGAATGGGGGAGGGGCAGAGAAAGAGGGAGACACAGAATCGGAAGCAGGCTCCAGGCTCTGAGCCATCAGCCCAGAGCCCAACACGGGGCTCGAACTCACAGACTGTGAGATCGTGACCTGAGCCGAAGTCGGACGCTTAACCGACTGAGCCACCCAGGCGCCCCTCTCCACTTTTTATTTATGATAAAAATTAACAGACTATGATGTACACTGAAGTTTTGGTTGCATATTTTCACTACGAAAAGTTTATATTTTTCTTTCAAATAATGGAAAATTCGTCCTTTTGTAAGTAATACAACTCTATTTCATTGTTGAGCTTACCACTCCAAATGCCTTTTTAAGAGCTATTACAATTTGTATTGTCAATCACACATATTGGTACTATGTACTGAAAGCCTTTGTAGAATTTATATAGGAAAAATAGTGGGAATAAGCACTAGTCTTATTTACGTCTCTTTTTTATTGGCCGACTTAATTGCTTTGCTCCAGATTTCCAAAAGCAATTACACCATATTAAGGATTAATTACTTGCTGTTAAATATTTAGTGCTTTATCTGAGTCCCTGAAACCTGTCTGAGTTCCTATATTTTTGATAACTACCATTATGTGCGGGGTTTTATCTATTGAGACTTCATTCCACTGTTGGCAGACACAGGAGGACAGCTCATATACCAGTAAGGGGAATTTAATTATAATGTGATGTTTAGTATTTTATAATCATTTCAACTAATTTTATTTACATTTTAAAAATCATTAAAGAGAGACAAGGGGGAAGGATCTAGTATTTATCAGAATCCCTATACATTTCCATGGATGGATGGATGGATGGATGGATGGATGGATGGATATAACTGCATTTAGTTTTAAAAATAACTTTGACAGGGAATTGAGATTCAGAGAAGCTAATTTCCCTAAAGTTAACCATTGAAATTCAAATATAGCTGTCTCTCATTCTAAAATAATTCTTTTCCCCTTACCCTAAATCCCCTCACAATAATATAACCACACTTACTAACTTAGCATATTCCTACAGGTCTTCTATTCAATGCCTATTATAGTATATAATTGTGCTTATAGTGAATATGAAAGTCTTGAATATATATGCATGGGAGGTTTATTAAGAGAGCTGATTTCAAATTAGCTTCATTAACACATTCAATGCATCTTTAGGGTTGAGACAGACTTCTAAGTATTACTGGAACCCATCAACTTTATTTGCTGGGAACTAAAAATTAAAAGCCAGCAAAATTACTAGCATAGGAATATATATGTACACATTTTTATGGCATTTACCTTTAATATTCAACTGTATATTTACTGTTTTCCCTCAGTTCCCAGAACAATGCATGACACATAGTAGGTATTTAGTAAATACCAGCTAAATGATGATATTTTGATAATGTTTACTTAAAGCATATCCAATGAATAAAGAACTGCTCAGCATTCAACATACATGTGACCACTTCTAGGAAGACAGAGCAGGCACAATTTTCTTTTTTATTCCTACTATGCACAACAAAAAATAATGGACATTACACACGAAACAACTGAAAAGGACTCTTAAATGTGGAGAGAAACAGGAAAACTGACCAGGAAACTTGGGATCTGAAGAATGATGTAATTGTGAGCTCTCTAAGGTTTTCTTCTGTTTTTCTCCATATACTTGGAGATTTAAGAAGCTGGCGACTCAGAAATGCCAAAAGTCACGGACAATAAAAGCTCCAATTAATACCTGCAGTCTGTAGCCAAATGGGGCAGCCTAGCAAGATGGAAAACTTTTAGACAATCATCACCTTACTCCAGTCAAATGCCACAGGAGAAAAACTGTAGCCACACCTCCACCCAAGCCTATAAAGAATGAGTGGGGAGCCTGGACTTAACCCTTCCTAAGGCTGTAACAAGGAGTCCCAGGGCTCCCTCTTTGGGCTGGTGTAAGAAAAGCCTGAATAGACAACTGGGATTTCAACGAGGCATGCCAGTGATGAATGCCTCAGACTTCCAAATGTCAGCGGGATCCATGTGGGAATCCCAGACTTCCACTGCCACCTGACTAATAAGATCCCTTACCTCTTCCCCACTGGGGTGGTACCAAAGAAGAACTTCTGGAGAGTTGGCTCTTTCATCACAGCCCAGCAGTAATGAGGCAACCAGTCCCTATGATGTCACTGGAGACCACACTGGAAGCAATAACAGAGTGCTTCTACTCCTTCCAACAGAGGAGGCATCAGTGAGTCAAATGAGGCATCGGAACTACAAACAGTGACCAATAGCAATGAGGACTCCCCAGAATGGAGTACCAATGGAGGGAAGTGAGGCAACTGGACTGCTAACCCAGTAACAGTAATAAGGTGGTGTATCTTTTTCTCACTAGAGCGGTCAAAGAGGAGTTTTTAGAGTCTCAATGTTTGCGTCTCCTCAAAATCCATATGTTGAAAACCTAATGCTCAAGGTTATAGTATTGGGAGGTTGGGCCTTTCAGAGATGATTAAGTCATAAAGACAAAGCCCTCATGAATAGGATCAATACTTAAATAAAAGAGGCCCCAGAGAGTTAGCTTACTCCTTTTTCCATGTGTGGACACAGCCAGAAATCAGCAGCCTGCAACCTGGAAGAGGATCTTCACCTGTACCTGACCATGCTGGTACCCTGATCTTGGACTTCCAGCCTCCACAACTGTTAGCAATAAATTTATACTGTTTATAAGCACTCAGTCTATGGTATTTTTGTGATAACCATTCAGTCTATGGTATTTTAGTTATAACAGCCCAAATGCACCGAGACAGAAAATTGATACCAAGATGTATAGGTACTGCTGTAACAAATACCTAAAACTGTGGAAGTCATTTTGGAACTGAGAGAAGCTGGAAGAATTTTGAGGTACATGTTAGAAAATGTCTACATTGCCATGAATAGCAACTGTTAAAAGCAATTCTAGTGGGGTGACTGGGTGGTTCAGTCGGTTAAGTGTCCAACTCTTGGTTTCAGCTCAGGTCATGATCTCGTGGATGGTAAGATTGAGCCCCACATCGAGCTCTGCACTGACAGTGCAGAACCAGCTTGGGATTCTCTCTCTCCCTCTCTCTGTCCCTCCCCTGCTCATGTTCTCTCCTTCTCCTCTTTCTTTCTCTCTCTCTCTCTCTCTCTCCCCCTCTCAAAACAAAAATAAAGTTTAAAAAAAGCAATTCTAGTAACAACAAGAGAAGTGGAAAGTTGCAGAGAAAGCCTCAATCATCTTAGTGAATTCTTAAATAGCTATGAAAGGATGTTGGTAGAAATATGGACAGTAAAAGCCATTTTGATGAGATCTCAGATGGAAATGAAGAGCATGTTATTGGCAGCTGGAAGAAAGGTGATTCTTATTATAAAGTGGCAAAGAGCTTGCTTGTGTTCACATTGTAGTATTCTGTGAAGGAACATGGGAGCAATAAAATCGGATATTTGGCTGAGGAAATGTTTAAACTAAGTGTTAAGGAGTGACCTGCTTCCTCTTAAATGCTTATAGTAAAGTACAAGAAGAAAGAAATGATTTAAAGATGAAAATGTTAACAGGAAGTGGAACTTAAAAATTTGGAAAATTCTCAGCCTATGCATATTGCAAAAATGATAAAGCATGTTTCAAAAAATACTAAAGGTACGGCCAAGTAACCCTTTGATAAGGTGACTAGTATGGGTGTGAACCACAGGCTTAATTAGCCACACCAGCAGGAAAACAGCCAGTTTGAATTGAAGGGAAAGGACACAGGAAGGAATGAAGGAAGGTTGCTAGACTTCCTAGATTTTGTAGAATGGGACCACAAAGCTATTCAACGTGAACTCGTCCTATCCTTTAAGAAGAGGGAAGAAAGACTCCAAAGGCAATTCAGAGATCATTAGGGCTAATTTTTTGGTTTCAAAATTGGAGGCCACTGCCTGGGTTTCAATAATCCTGGTGATCCTCATCCAAAGCTATGGGGGGTGTGCTACTCAAAACCATGAGGACTCCATCCCTGTCCAGCAGAGCAATGGAGGCATGGCTACCTCCACCTAAATTTTGAAGACTGGAGTATCCCAGAGCCATGGGCACAGGACCCAAGCACAGGGCTGCTGCAAGGGCAAAGTCACTAAAAAGGGTCCTTGCTAGGGGTAATACCAACAGAACTATAGGGCAGGGTTACCCCCTTGTCTCCAGACCAATAGGACCTGGGAGAAGCACAGGTAGGGCACTCTATTTTGTGAGAGTTGCAGCATGGGCTATACCTAGCAAAGCCATGGGGGCAGGACTGTCACCCCAGTGGGACTTTAGGTTTTAGCCTTGCTTGGTTGCTACTCATTTTATTTTCTATTTTCCCCTTTTGGAATAGCAATGTGTATCCTATGTCTGCCTTACCATTATATTTTGGATGCATGTAACATGTCTGATTTTACAGGTTCAAGCATAAAATCTGATTTAAATAATACTAAATTATTTAATATTTATTTTTGAGAGAGAGAGAGCACAAGTTGGGGGGGGGGGGGGCGGGGGGCAGCGAGAGAGGGGACACAGAATCGGAAGGAGGCTCCAGGCTCTGAGTTGTCAGTACAGAGCTCGATGTGGGACTTAAACTCACAAACTGTGAGATCATGACCTGAGCCAAAGCCAAACTCTTAACTGATTGAGCCACCCAGGCACCCCTCATTTAGATAATATTTAGATGAGACTTTGGACTTCTAAGCCGAGGACATGTTAGAAGGACATGAATTTTGAGGGGTAAGAGTGGAATGCTATAGTCTAAATGATTATGGCTCTCCGAAAATGTATATGTTCAAAAACTAATCTGCAAGGTGATGGAATTGGGAATTGGGGCATTTGGGCGGTGATTAGATCATTAAATTGGAGTCCTCATAAATGGGATTACTGACCGTATAAAAGAGGTCTCAGAGAGCTAGCTCACCCCTTGTACCACATAAAGATACCAATGAGAAGTCTGTGACATGGAAGAGGGCCTCCACCTACCTATGCTGGTACCCTCATCCTAGACTGTGAGACATAAATTTCTGTTGTTTATAAGCTATCTAGTGTATGGTATTTTGTTATAGCAGCTCAAAACAACTAAGACAGGAGACCAGCTAATATTACAGATAAGATCCCAAGTGTTGGGGCACCTGGGTGGCTCAGTCAGTTAAGTGTCCAACTTCAGCTCACATAATGATCTCATGGTTCACGGGTTCAAGCCTCACATTGGTCTCTGTGTTGACAGCTCAGAGCCTGGAGCCTGCTTCAGATTCTGTGTCTCCCCCTCTCTCTGCCCCTCCCCCACTCTCATTCTGTCTCTCTCTCTCAAAAATAATAAAATACATTAAAAAAAGACCCCAAGTCTTATAGTATCAAAATAGGTCTAGGTTTTAACATAAATTTTCTTTGTTATATAAAGAACCAGGTAGATCTCAAATATGAAAAAAAAAAAAAACATGTCAAAACAAGATGACAGAGATGTTATAATTTGACAAATGTTTTAAGTAGTAATTATAAAAATGTTTTAACACACAATTACAAGCCTGCTTGCAACAAATAAAAAATAGAAATTATCAGCAAAGAAAGAGAAATGCTTAGAAGTAAAAAAAGAGATAAGAAATGGGAGAAAAAGAGAAGTATCAAATGGAAATTTTAGAACTGAAAATATACAGTAACAAAGTAAAAACCTTCAATGTATGGTCATAATAGCAGAAAGGAGTGAGAAGAAGGCATGTAAACTGAGAGATAAAGCCACAGAAGTCACATAATCTGAGCAGAGAAAACATAGAGTAAAATAAGAAAAGAATATATCCTTGGGACATGTGAGACTATAACAAAAAAAATCTAAGAATCATGTGATGTAAATATGAGAAGGAGAAGGGAAAGAAACTGATGAAAATATAGTAAAAGAAATAATGGCTGAAAACTTACCAAGTTGGCAAGAAACATAAATCTGTAGATTCAAGAAGGTAAGTAAACCCAAAAGGAAAGAAAAAGTCCACATAAAGACACATCAGAGTCAAATATCTGAAAGCTAAAGATAAAGGGAAAAATCTTAAAGTAGTCAGAGATGAAAAATAAATAAAATGACAGAAGCTTTCTCAACAGAAATTGTGAAGGCCAGAAAAGTAGTACATTTTGCCTTGATAAAAGTAAAAATATTGTCAAGATGAAGTCCTATATCCACAAAAATATGCTTCAAGAAAAAAAGAGAAATGAAGGACTTCTCAGATGAAGGAAAACTAAGAGAATTTATAAGCAAAATATCTCTACTCAAAAGAATATCTAAAGTAAGTTTTCTAAGTAGGAAAAAATAAAAGGAGGTATCTTAGAACATAAAGAGAGAAGAAAGAATAGAATAAGTAAAAATATGAGTAATTACAATAGACTTTCCTTTTCCTCTTAAGTTTTCTACTTATGTTTGACAACTGAGGAAAAAATTACAATACTGTTTCTAAATGTATGCAGAGAAGATACAACAATTATATTTTGAATAGCTTAGGGTAGAGGAACATAAAACAAGGTAAGATTTCATACCTCACTTGGTGAAGTGGTGATAAAATGACACCAGTGGACTATGATAAATTATGTATATATAATGCAATACCTACAGCAACCACTGACAAAACTATAGTAAGATATACACTGAAAAACACAATATAGAAATCAAAATAAAATTCAAAAAATATGTTCCAACAATATACAGGGAAACAGGAAAAAGGGAAAAATAAAATACAAAAAGAATAAACATAAAACAAAATAATACATGGCAGGCATGTACTTGAACATCAAAACTACATTAATGGTAAATGATCTAAATATACTAGGTAAAATAAATAGATTGACAGAGTAGATTTAAAAAACAAAACTAAACTATGTACTGTCTACAAGAATCTCACTTCAAATATAATATTGTATCTTGACAGTAAAAGAGAAAGATATGTTATATAAATATCAATCACAGGAAAATATTAATCCAGAAGAACAGCTATATATTAGCAGGAGATAAAGTAGACTTTGGAGCAAAGAAAATTACCAGACATAAAGCAACATATTACATAATGATACAGGTGTAATCCACCAAGAAAACATGGCTATCCTAAATGTGGATGCATCTAAAAATTTGTGAAGCAAAAATGAATGGAACTGAAAAAAGGAGTAAACAAAACCATAATTGTAGTTAATTTTCACATTTTTCTCTCAACAACTGATATAACTAGACAGAAAATCAGTAAGAAATATAGAAAATACACAAAGAACTCTACAAATTTGATAGTAAAAACCAAACATATTTGAAAAGGGGCAAAAGACACAAGGACATTTTTCACTGAAGAGGATATACAGATGGCAAATAAATACTGAAAAATACTGTTGTAGAGTATTGAAGTCCTAAATATGTTCTGAGGTTCAGAGACTACAGTGATATATGTAACTTTTATTGGACATCATTACTCCCCATTCCCCATACCTTCTTTCTGGTAGCCATATGTTTTCTCAGAAGATTTGCCCTTTCAACATACTAGGTAGTTCTGTTGGGACTGACGCTCACAGTGTTCCTAACTCGGCCCCACTACACCACTGACCTTAAGGCAGATAGACATTCCGGTCCCGTCTAATCAAATTATTTCCCTTAGGAATTTATTTTGATTAAAGATACACAGATTTTGGGGCACCTGGGTGGTTCAGTCGGTTAAGCCTCTGACTTCAGCTCGTGATCTCACAGTCTGTTAGTTCAAGCCCTGCATTGGGCTCTGGGCTCATAGCCCAGAGCCTGGAGCCTACTTCAGATTCTGTCTCCCTCTCTCTCTGCCCCTCCCCTGCTCACGCTCTGTCTCTCTCACTCTCTCAAAAATAAATAAACATTAAAAAAAAAAAGATGCACCGATTTAAAGGTAATGGATATGAATCACTTAATCATTCATAAAATATCTTGTCTCTCACATTCCCAGAGACATCCTGGCTCTTTCTAACACTCTTCCCTTAATGTGTTTGCCATCCAATATCCTTTAAATGTATATATTTTTTCTTATCTGAATCATTCAGAATTTCTGTTGTTGTTTTGTTTTGTTGCTGCTTACCTGTCTCTTTCTCGACGTTCCACAAGCAATAAAAATTTTCCTAAGATGAATTTATTTACCTGGATGTCTTAAGTCCCTATATTTAGTCTTCAGGTCTCTATATTTCAAAATCATTTTGTCTGTTGTAGTCCCCTTTGATTAACATACAGATTTTAAAATATTTTTGTCTCTGTCTAGATACAAAATCAATTCTTAATAAATACCATTTGAGGTCTACATGTATAAGGGTCTGGTCTAGATGCTAAAACCAGGAAAACAATCAATAAAGCAGATCAAGTCTTTTAATCTCAGAGTTTACATTCTAATAAGAAAGAAAATAAACAAATGAGAGAATATTATTCTTAAAAATATAATAAAGTCTGTGGAAAAATTAATATGAATTTGAATTTAGTGTGAATAAAGTATGTGATAATGCAGAACATTGTTTTATATAGGGTGGTCTGAGAAGACCTACCTAACAAGGTGATATTTAAGAGAGACCTGGCAGGTGTCAGGAAGTGAGCTGTCGTGTGTCTGGGAAAAGATTTTCCAGGTAGATGGAACAGCAAGTGTCTAGCACTGAAGTGAGAGTATGTTAAACAAGGTGGAAGAATCTCCAAACAAGTCTGGATGGAGTTGGGCAAGGGGGAATTGGTAGGAGATGGACCAGAGAAATAACAGGACCAATTAGAAATTTTGAAGATCATTGTAAAAAACTTGGGCCTTCACCAAGCGTGCAATCAGAGGGTTTGAGAGCTTGTGGCTTTATATAATCTTTTATAAAAATGTGATCCTGGACATCTTTATGATAATTTCAACATGGGTCTTTTCAGTACCTGCACAAGTGTCAATCAATATATTTCATATTATTGTTACAAGAGACTACAGAATCACATGGCCCTATTTCAAACAGAATTGTCTCCTTTCCTCTAAATTCCCCCAACTTTTGTCATTAATGCTGCTATGGCAACTTTCACTGTTTGTCACATACTGTAATTATGAAAACATATTTCCTTCTAAAACATAAACTGATGAGAGCAAACGTAGCATCTTATTCATCTCGGTGTCCAACCCACAGGTATAGTGGTATTTCTGCATATGATTACTTAATGCATCCTATTGAAATGATGAGTAAAATCCAAAATATTTTATTATTTTCCCGTTTTCCTCTGGCTGGAATAAATCTCAGGAAAGCAGATCTTTAGATCTCCAGTTTCTAGAATAGTGCAAATCTTAAAATGTGTTAAATTAACAAATGAATACCTAATTTTGCTGATGATAACAACTGAATCCAAAAAAATATAAAGGAAATTGCTTTTGGTCACACAGGCACAGTTAGCTGGGCAGAATTCAGGTATACCAGATTTATAATATGTTGTCTTTTCATTTCAATAATTGATTTATTCATTCTTTCAACCAGCATCTGTTGAGCAAATTAGGTGCTCAATACCATAACATCATGGCCAAATATTGTACAAGGAGACATGCTGCTATTATTCTCAGTGAAAGAGTATGAGAAATAGCATAAAATGTAAAGATACCAAGATATTCATACTTTGGTTCATTTGAAGTAAATTATCTATGAACATAAATCAAAAATATATTAGCACATAGAAAATGAAGGGCCAAAAAGCAATAAAGCAATAATTGTATATTTTTAGAGTCAAGTATTCAGAAATACAAATATGAATATACACAGTGTTTATCAGTCTTAGTACAACCACTTGTTGCACTAGGGGATTGGAGGTAACAGAAGAGTCCTAGGAGACCCTGCCCAAATGTGGTGTGAATTGTGCCCTCTGGAGCCATGGAGAGGACTCTCAGGGCCACATGGCATACTCTAAGTAATCAATAAATCATTTGATTTACTTTACAACTCAATATGTCAAAAAATGTTTAAAAGCCTAACCTAGGGATGCCTGGGTGGTTCATTCAGTTAAGCATCTGACTCTTGATTTTGACTCAGGTCATGATCTCATGATTTGTGAGATCCAGTCCTGTGTTGGGCTCCATGCTTCCGTGCAGAGCCTGCTTAGGATTCTCTCTCTCTCTTGCTCGCTCTCTCTCTCTCTCTCTCTCCTTCTCCTCCTCCTCCTTCTTCTCCCCCTCCCCCTCTCAACATAGATAAATAAACTTTAAATAAATAAATTGATAAATAAATAAATAGCCTTAGTACATAAACAATGAAAGAATTAATGTCAAGAGTGGATACTTAATTTGAATAATTTCTAAAATAAGATACACTTCATTCAACATTTGGAAGGAAGCAAAAAATATGAATTAGCAAAAGAAAAGCCAGAGGCCCTTGGAGAGAATGTGTGCAAGTCAGAATGAACATATTAGGGTTTGCAAAATAACAACAACAGAAATAATTGTATTTAGGAAACAAGATGTGAACATCCAAGAAATTGAACAGCAAGCTGGTTGCCATCATTCATTTATACCATATACATACATGGAAACATTTATTGTGCTTTGGTAATATAAAAATCTTTCAACTACAAAGCATTAGCTTTGCAGGAAGCATTAGCAAAAATGTTATTAAAATATAGTCAAAATCTTCAACAGAACTGAGTTATAAGGAATTAAAAAGTGTTCCTTCCTTGATGGTAAAAAGAAATTCATCTGTAATAAAAACCAGCCAGGGTCAGAATCACTATGAATTTAATTGATAACTAAATTGGGCTTACTGTACTTAAAAGATGATATGCATAATTGAACACTTGCACTGTGTACTACTGGTGTGTTTAATTATGTCATAGAATGGAAATACACATTAAACATTGTATATCTGATGGCTATAGAAGCCTGATGTTTAATTGTGACTACTTCAGTATGATTAAAATCACTCCCTAATAAATAAATAAGCTAAAAGTAGCATATGCTAGCACATTTCCTTACACAGAATTAAAAGGGAGATGATTTGAAGGGGAGCTTTTTGATTATAAACTGCTTTTTTTTTTCAGTTTAGAAATCATTTATTGAGCTCCATGAGAGGTGATAAAGAAAAATAAGACAGACCCTCCACTCAAAATCTATAGAATGCAAAAGATTCTCCATGCCTCATTCGTCTATCTTATTGCAAAATTTATTATTGATTTATAATAAACAATTGTTAATGTTTGTTTATTTCTTTTCCAGAGAAAGAGCACATGAACAGTGGCGAGAGGGAAGACAGAGAGAGAGAGAATCCCAAGCAGACCCCATGCTATCAACCCAGAGCCTGATGTGGAGCTCTAACCCACAAACCATGAGATCATGACCTGAGCTGAGACCAAGAGTGAGACACTTAACTGAGTCACCCTCGCACGACTATCTTATTATAAAATTTAAACTTAATAGTTGTCAGTTGGCACATCCTTTTTTTTTTTTTTTTTATTTGTATGTTATCACACATTGCTGGTCTTTTCTTATATCTCTGATAGCTTTTTCTATTTCTCATTTCTCGGATCTCCCCACTACTATAAGTCTTAGATGCTTCAGTGCCTCTGCAGGAAGCCTAGACTTGCTTCTCTTCCTATTTTATGTTTCCTCTCCAATCCTTATATTCCAACAATCCCCAAGATTATAACTCCCACTCATACTCCTCCGTTCTCAGTTCCAAATCCATATGTCTTACACTTTTTTTTTAACTTTCATTCTTCATTTAAGTGAATGGTGAATTTTTCCCCAACACTTCTCTTGCTTGATAAACTCTTCATCACTCATCCATATTTCCATTAATAAAAATTACCTTTCTGTTCATTCCCTTCCCAAATATGTCTCCGTTCAAACACACCGTTATCTCTCGTCTCTGACCACTCTTGCTCAAGCCACAAGTACCTCTTTCCTGGACCACTAAAATAGCCTCCTTTCAGTCCTGCTCCCATGTATTCTTGGTCATGAGAAACTTCTCTTAAAATGGAGGCTTAATTCTTTCCTAAAGTATTTATTGGTTTTCCACTGCTCACACTTAAAGGTTAATAACTTTTTTTGTTTTCTGTTTTTTAATTTAAGTTTATTTATTTATTTTAAGAAAGAGAGAGCACAGAAGCAGGGAAGGGGCAGAGAGAGAGGGAGAGAGAATCCCAAGCAGGCCCCCATGCTGTCAAATGCAGAGCCCGACATGGGGCTCGAATACATACACTGTGGGATCATGACCTGAGTTGAAACCACGAGTGGGATGTTTAACTGACTGAGCCACCCAGGTTCCCCAAAGGTTAATAATGTTAAAAATGACTTACAATGTCCTACAGCAGTGTCTCCTTTCAAAATCCTTTTACTTCCCTATCTTCCACTCTACTTTCTTTAATTTCCTATTTTCCAAATAGACCAGATTATTTTTTTAGGTCCTCAAAAGTACCAAATTTATCTTTGACCATGTTGTTCCATCTGCTTAAAATGTTCTTTTTATCACCCTTCTTATCTTCCTTACAGTCCTTTGCTATGCTGGCTTTATTTACTCTCCACATTTCAGCTTGAATGTCATTCCCTTGGGTTACGTCTGTATCTAGTTATAACCCTATGCATCAGTTACATCTTCTCACAGAACACTGTATTATTTCCTCATAGCTCTTATAACAATTGTTTCCTCTGGATAATTATTTTAATTATATATTTATCTGATTCTTTATAGGTCAGTAAGCTCCACAGAGGCATGGAATGTGTCTCTGTGGTGTTCACAACTATATTTCCAGTTCCAAGTACAGAAAAAAGACTCAAATACTGTCATAAAAAATGAACACAAATGAATAAATGCCAATCCAGCATTGTTCTGTTTGTCTAGAAGTCTTGTCAAAATTATACCTTTTCCTCAATTTTTTAAATTAAAAAAATTTTAATTTTTTAGGATTTATTTATTTTTGAGAGATAGAGATAGAGCATGGGTGAGGAAGGGGCAGAAAGAGAGGGAGACACATAGTTCCAAGCAGGCTCCAGGCTCTGAGTTGTCAGCACAGAACCTGAGGCAGGGCTCGAACCCACAGACCACGAGATCATGATCTGAGTCGAAGTCGGAAGTTCAAACCACCCAGCCCCCTTTCAATTTTTTTTTTACTTAATTTATTTAGAGAGAGACAGAGACAGCATGAGTGAGGAAAGGGCAGAGAGAGAGAGAGGGAGGCAGAGAGAATCCCAAGCAGCCTCCACGCTGCCAGCCAGAGCTCAACATGGGATTCGAACTCATGAACACTGAAGATCATGACTTGAGCCGAAACCAAGACTGAGATGCTTAAGAGACTGAACCACCGAGGTACTCCCCCACACACGTTTTTTTACCCAATTTGTAAAGCAAACTAATAAACATAATTCTGTTCTTTTCTTCATATGCCAAATAGTGGCATTTTTTAAAAGAATTATAGTTAAGTCAATACTAATTTCTCATATGATGCATTAGCATTTAGTTAACTATAGTTTTCTAAATATTTATGTAGATATGATGAGTGGCTTCATGGAGGTAATATTTATTTTTTTGTTATTTTTTTTTAATGTTTATTTATTTTTGAGACAGAGAGAGACAGAGCATGAACGGGGGAGGATCAGAAACAGGCTCCAGGCTCTGAGCGGTCAGCACAGAGCCCAACGCGGGGCTCGAGCTCACGGACCGCGAGATCATGACCTGAGATGAAGTCGGCCGCTTAACCGACTGAGCCACCCAGGTGTCCCGATGGAGGTAATATTTAAAATAAATACATTATGCCTCCTGATGCATGGCACAAATCCTAAATATGTGTATTTTATGGACTCAAAATCTTCGAAGGAAAAATTTAACATTTCAGAGTTTAATTGAATGATGAAATTTATGAGAGGTAAAAGTCCAAATTTTACATGAAATGGAATGTTTTAAAAAGGACTTTCTATATTATTACTTACATGATATCTAATTATTTGTAACATGGAAAATGCTCACTAACATTCCATAGCCTCTGACTGTCATTTGCTTCCTCCCTGTTGCTGCAGCCAAATTTTTAATACAGAACATGTGGTCTGTATCCTCACCTTTCAGGTTTCATTGTCCTCCTTCACTGCTTCTTTGCAACATGTTAATACAGCTTTGTTTTGCAATCAATTATTTCTCACTTCAAAACTCACAATGCATGTATGAGCCACTGGGTGGCTCAGCCGGCTAGGTGTCCAACTTTGGCACAGGTAATGATCTTACGGCCAGGAGTTCAAGCCTCGCATCAGGCTCTGTGCTAACAGCTCAGAGCCCAGAGCCTGTTTGGGATTCTGTGTCTCCCTCTCTCTCTGCCCCTCCCCTGCTCACATACTCTCTCTCTGTCTCTCTCAAAAATAAATAAACACTAATTTTTTTTAAATCACACTGCATGTGGAAAAAGTCCAAAATCACTGTTCAAGAAAGTGTTAACCAATTTCAAATCCTTCATTTAAAGCTAACAAGCATTATTTTGACTTCCTAAATGTATGCAATTCCTCACATTTCCAAAACCTCAAAATATATTTTCCCAGTGATATGATTTAAGTATTTTCCAAAGTCATACTGCACATCATCAACCTGTCCCAAATCCTGTGACTGTACAGAGTATAATCCTGGACTCCACTTTTAGCTGAAGAACAAAAATGGTAAGTTCCCTAAGATCTAATTTAACCATTTATGAGGGAGGAAACTCCTTTGAAAATAATGTGAGCTTTCACATATGTTATCCCTCAAAGGCTCCTTGTATCTCTAAGGTGTAACAGCTGTGGAGCCATCTGTGTGCCAAATCAAGTTCCAATAAACGCAGTCAATACAGAATTTAAGCCAAAAAGTTAGATTTGGTTCAGAACTCATTAGTAGGATTTCTACCTTCCTAAAAAATAGGTCAATCTTCATTTACTACTCTGAAAATCATGGTGCAATTACCTAGCTATGATGAGGTTCTTTCATTCATTCATCCAGCGAGTATTTAGTGATGGCAGCACCATGATAGGCCACATGCTATGACAACAATAACAAGATAGAAAGGTTTGTCATTCTTTTAGAATATTCTACAGGTTTGTACACTTCCTGTATAATCCCCTCCCCTCGAGTGTAGGTAGAGCCTGTAAATGTTGAGCATGATGGGATCACTTTGTGATTATTTTGTGTTCTATGGAAAAAGCATTTTAGGGATGTAATTATATGGCTCCTAGCTAGTTGATTTTAAGCCTACCAAAGAGGACAGCATCCTTGGTGTGCCTGATCTAATCATTTGAGCTTTTAGAAGAGATGAACAGCATAAAAGCAGCAGATGCTGTCCTATTGACCATGAAAAAGCAAACTGCCATGTTGAAGAGAGTGCCACGTGGCGGAGAGTAGCAGGCAGCCTCGAGGATTTGAGAACCTCAGCCCTAACCCGCAAGGAACTAAATTCTGACCACTACTGGGGAGCTTGGAAAAAGAAACTGCAGCCCTGACAGCAATTATTTCAGCCTGATGTGACCCTGAGCAGAGAATCCAGCAAATCTACGCCCAGATTCCTGACCCACAGAAATTGTGAGAGAAAACTTTGTCGTTGTTTTAAGTTATTAGTTTGCTTTGCAGTGTTTTGTTATGCAGTAGTAGAAAATGAATATGGGAAGGGGGTGAGTCTTGCACTTTTCACCTTTAAACTGTTGAGAGATGCATATTTAGTTTCTGTTGATCACTGCTGGACTTCATCATATATATACATGATATACCATATATTAATGATTTACACGCTGGGATAGAACAGATAAGGCCATAAGAAGTAAAGAAGTGTTGGAAAAATTTAAGAACTGGCATATTTCTACTGTTTTTATATACGCATTTAGCAAAACAATTCTAGCTTCCTCAATTACTATAAATTATGTGATGAGCACAATGTACAGTGAAACTAAAAAGAAATAAGAAGTGAGGAGGAAATAGAGGGTTTTTTATGAAACCCTATATCATATTTCACGATATTTAGTCCCTAAAAAACATCTTTTTTGAGAGACTAAATAATTTTCCATTAGTCAATAATTAAGTAATTATTTAGAGTAAAATGTTAGGAATCGTAGTAAAGTAAATCAGGTTTTAACTTTGGAAGATACATAATGGTTGTAGGGAAAAACTTATCACGGCAGGGTCAAAACTTATTCCATGCTCTGAACATCACTAACAAGATACCACAATCATTTCTCTGCTTTAGGCAAGGTCAAACCAGAGTTTCACTCCTTGTACGGGAAACATTTTTATGTATTCTCTAGCCCTCCTATATAATGTTTACTTTCACATGTCTTTCTTCACCATTTTTCCTCAATTTAAAGAGTGTGCTAAGGTTCTTTCGTAAAGTCAGTGGGAACTGTTTGGGTCAATCATAACATTTCAAGCCAAAGTAGAGAAAATACGTATGTAATATAAAGTGTGTCCTATGAAATAATAGTAGTGATGCAATATAAAATAGCAGGATAACTAAGTTGAGGAGAACGCATTTGCTTCATTTTAAAGTATAGTAATATTAACAGAAGTTTCTCATAAGTTGAAAGGAATTTGGTCAGTTTTATAACTGACATTTTAATTTGACAAAAGATCAACAATAGAATCAATTAAACTATGTTATTTTACAAATACTTTTATATGGTGACAAGCTGGTGGTTTAGAGTCAATAATATTTAAAATTGAATTTTATTTCTGTCATTATCTTACTGTGTGACTTGAGAAAATGCTTAGCCTCTCTAGAAAGTACTAGATTTTTTTTAAAGATTTTTTAAAGTGTATTTATTTTTGAGAGAGACAGAGTAAGAGAGTGCTCATGAGCAGAGGAGTGGCAGGTTCTGCATTGTCAGCGTGCAGCCTGACACAGAGCTCCATCCCACAAACCATGAGATCAAGACCTGAGCCAAAATCAACCAATGGAGCCACCCACGTGCCCCAATACTTGAAATTTTGATTTTGCCGGCTTCTGACAAGATATACCAGGAACTTCAATACATTACTAGTGGGAATATAAACGGGTATGGCTATTCTGAAGAACAGCTTAGATATAACTAGTCAAATCAAAAAAGTTCTCTATACTAATGACCCAGCAGTTACACTTCTGAGTGCATTCCCAGAGTATTTGTTTTTAATGTAGAAGAACTTAGATTTTCAGAGTAAAACGGTTATCACAGGGCTATCTGTGGTAGCAGGGAGGTGGAGGCAACCTAGGTATCTAGCAGTGGTCCTAGTGGAATAACACCGTATGAAACCACGCAGTATGTTAGTAGAAACACGCAAAGAGCTTTTTAAAAAAGAAATATTTCTGTTCTGGCCTCAACCTCAAAGATTCTCATCCAGTTGGTCTAGAAGGGCCTGGGGATACAAGATGTTTCACGTGCAGCCAAAGTTGGGAGTTTTGAACAAAGTTTAAAATCCTATTGCCAAGTGAAGTAAGTTTTAAAGGCATAGAAACAAAATAATGCTCTATATTTCCTAAGGACACAAAAATAAAGGCTGTAACATACACACTTGAGCAGTCCCTTATGTGGGGAGATGCATGGGAATACCAAATGAGGATAAAAGAGAATTCAATATACATATATTCATATAAAAATACCTGCATCTGGACAAGAAAGGAGTCTTGAAGTCTTGCAATGAATTCTGATAACTGTTCCAGGAATAAGAAACATGATTAATTCAATCCTCTGCACCTAAGCTACAAATAATAACAACAACAACAGTGACAATATAAATTTAGAGAATAGGTCTAAAGTTAGTCTTTAAAATCTTTTCTAGTTTATTTTGTGCATTTTTCGCCTCTAGATAGCACTTTGGAATATATATTTTCATCTAGTTACAAAAGTTCTCTTTGCTTCACTCACTGCCTTTGCAGCTTCAGACATGTTCTTTTGGCTGAGTCTCACCTCCTAAGTAAAAAATTAATAGATACAAAGGAATACGCCAAGACTCATGATTATTTCGCGAAGAATAATTAAGAGAACAAACAATGATTGCTCTGGAGAAGGAAAGATTTGGTAATGGGCATTGAAACTATGATAAATGTTTTCTAATATTTGAAAGGCCTTCATCTGTCATATTCAAAAAAAGATGACACTTATTTTGTTTGGCACCAAATGCAACAACATGAATCACTAGATGGAAGTTATGGGCATTTCAGTTCAACGTAACAGAAGGCTTCTATTTAGAGTTGTCCAAACAGGGAAAGACCTGCCATTGAAAATTGTGAGTTTACAGTCACTAGAATGTTCAAAACTGGGATGATAGACATTAGTCATATGTCAGTACTGCTCAAATAATGGTTCTCACTCAGAGTGATCGTAGCCTTCCTCTTTTTACTTCCTCCTGTACCCTTTTATTGGGTCCATGATAGGAAATGTATGTCATTTGTTTAGGTTCATAAATACCAAATAGATGATTTATAAAGAATCAGTTAAGCCTGTGATGCTAGTAGAGGAAAAGAACCTATCCATTGTATGAGTCAGTTATTACTCTATTTCTATTCTGAAATGTCCATCAATTTCAACGTAAGATAAACTACATCCCAGTAAAAGCAAATTTAGTGCACAAATGTAAAATATACCCTTCTCTTCAAATTTCTCTAGTTTTTTAAAATTTTTATCTGGATTCATATACAATTTTAAATTCCAAACAGAGCAAGTTTTATGTATAAAGAAGAAGTGATTCAATGCTTCTAGGAGGAAAATTATCTAAGGAATTGAATAATTAGAAACCAAAACAGTTTAAAGGACGTCAGTCAGGACATCTGAGTGTGACTAAGAGGAAATTTTGAGATCACCACGAAAGTTTTGGTCACTGAAATTTTAAAGCAAAACAGACAACATCCAAATTGGAATTAGGAAAGTGTGAAATGAATAGAAGATCTAGGTCCATAGCTCAGCACTGTCCCTGACAAGTATTCTTTGCAAAATTCCTTGCAGAACTGTTTCTTTAATCTCTGAAATTCATTTTAACTCAATAAATATTTATTGAGTGAGTACTATGGGATGAATCCTGAATACACAGAACACAATTTTGGGGAGCTTAAAATCTTATAGTGGGGCTGCCTATGTAAATAAGCGTGTGAATGCAGGGCAATATAAATGAATAACCAAAGTAAACCCATTGTGAAGTTGCTGCAAAATGAAGAAGTTAATGGTATAGGGAGTGGATAAGGGGGAGGAATGCTGAATATCACAATACCTACTTCAAAACTTTGGTTAAAGAATGAAAAGAGATAAAGCATGATGAAATAGCATGTACTATCTGTTCTTCTCACTCGATAGAAGGATCTCTGAATGTGTAATATTTGTCACACTCTTTTTTATTCCCATTCCTACCACACCTGGTGTAGCTCTTAATCACTTCATATGTGGACTGAAATATAAATGTGTCTCTCTTGTGCCCTAAAGACTGGGGTATTTTCTTCAGAAAGCTAGTGTTAAATATTTCCTTCAAACAAGTAAATTAGTTTGGTGCCTAAGGGCAAGAGAATAATGGAAAATGAAGGATGATGAACTACCTTCTAAGACTGCCTGAAATTGACTAAGACCGCAATTAAACAACGTAAGAAGACAAATCTAATAATTACTGGTAGAGCAATAAGTAAAAGTGAAAGACATTACAGGAGTGGGGAAAGAGACTTCCTTTAATGATAGGGCAACCAGAAAATATCCTAAGTTAAATATCTTGTAAAAATTGCCCAATCAACGACTCTGTTAGGACTTGATTAAAGACCAATTCCATATTTTCTCCATTTTCTATGAAGATGGTAATGCCTACCTCAGAGAGTGACTACAAGTTTCCAGCTGATGAGCCTAGTCAAGCACAGTGCTTGACATATAAGCAGAACCTCATTAAACATTAGTTCATTTTCTTGGCCTCTACTTCTTTGTTTTTGTGAAGTTAATTATTGTATGCATGCGTGGTACTTCTGTCTATGAAGCAGAGGAAGAATGACATTATAAATTTAAGCAGTATAAACTCTGAGTGTAGAAAGTTCAAAATTTCTGGAGATTTTAACATACCATCCTTGAGGTAAAACCAGAGAGTCGAGTATTTAAGGAAAAGCTCATAGGGAAAAAAGGTGGGGGGGGGATTGAGGTGGAAGGTATAGTTGGAAAAGAAGATTCTGTATATTATGAATATTTATCTGTTTAAAAGTGGTTCTAAATGGGCAAACCTGAGACTATTATAATTTTGGAAAGAAAACAAACAGCTTAATTATGTTGAAAAAAAGCATAACTAAAACCATGTTGATACTGTCTTACTAGCATGACCCTATCATGCATGGTAGAAAGCTTAGTACAGATATATTCAGTATGTTGCTTTACATTAACAACATTCAGGCCTCTCAGTTTCCAGTGATAGAAGAGATGTCAGCAGTAAGAACTTTTAGGAGGTGGGTATATGAAGCCTCCCAGTTTCTGTGGTTTTCCATGATGGGTTCTGAAAGATTCCTTCTTTTCCTGGAATCAAGGGTTAGACAATCGGAGTTATGGATGGTCACTCAACTACTTAATGTTTTTTTCTTGTGTTTCCCGTCATTAAGTACTTTACAAGTGGCAGCAAGCCAAGGGCAAGCGTTTCGAACTTGGCAGCCCAAAAAGGGTTGAGATTGGAAAGAAAAAGCAAAATTGCTAAGAAAGAAAATTACTTTAGTAACCTTATAAATAACCTAAGTGTATTGATTATCTGTATATTCAGGTCCCAGGGTGACAAATATAAATATATTGTAAGTAAAATTAGATACAATTGCAGTATCTCTGTATAAGCCATAATCATATGAAGCAATTTATTTTTTTCCCAAGAAACACATATGTTTTAATGGGATTTTATCTTTTTTATAAACTTCTCTCTTTACAGCACCCATCATAGTTTGTACGTATTTACTTTTTGTGTGATTATTTGCAAGTACCTATTTTCTTCAATAGGCTATTCTCTTGATGATCGTAGGAACTACGGTTGTTTGTTCTATAGTTGTACCTCCAGTGTCTAGCATACTAGAAAAGTGAATAAATTGTCATTCCTGTGTAGACTTTCTCTTTTCACTACTGTACTTTCACCGTCTCTGCCCTTAACAAAGGGTTACATTATTCTAAAGGATGTTAGAAAAAGAATAGTGGTTTGATTGTATTGTATTTTGGTCTTATAAAAATAGGGTTAAGAGGCCACCTCACACTCATTAAGATGGGTACTACAGAAAAATAATAAGTGTTGAAGATGATGCAGAGAAATTGGAGTCCATGTGCACTCTTGGTGGGAATATAAAATGGTGCAGCCACTGTGGTAAATGATATGATGGCTCCTAAGAACATTAAACATAGAATTACCATATAATCCAGCAATTAAACTATAAGTATACACCCAAAAGAGTTGAAAACAGGATCCCAGAGATATATTTGTACATCCATGTTCATAGTAATATTATTCACAGTGGTGGGGCACCGGGTGGCTCAGTCAGTTAAGTGTCTGACTCTTGATCGCAGCTCAGGTCATAATCTCACAGTTCATGAATTTGAACCCCTTGTTGGACTCTGCACTGACAGCTTGGAACCTGCTAGGGATTCTCTCCCTCTCCCTCTCCCCCACTATGCACACATATGTGTTCTCTCTCTCTCAAAATAGGCATTAAAAAAATATTAATCACAATAGCTAAAACAGAAGCAACCCAAGTGTTCAACCATACATAAATGGATAAGCAAAATCTGTTATATACACACAATGGACTATTATTCAGCTGTAAAAAAGGAAGGAGATTCTGACAGGTTACAATATGGATGAACCTTGAGAACATTATGCTAAATGAAATAGGCCAGCGACAAAAAGACAAATCCTGTATGATTCCACTCATATGAGGTACCTAGAGTAGCCAAAATTAAAGAGACAAAAAGTGTCATGGTGGTTGTCAGTGGCTGTAGTGGAGGAGGGAATAGGGAGTTACTATTGATGGATAGAAGATTTCATTTTTGCAAGATAAAGAGAGTTCTGGAGATGGAGGGTAGTGATGGCTGTACAACAAAATAAATGCAATTAAACCACTGAACTGTATGCTTAAAATGGTTAAATTGATAGATTTTATGTTATGTATATTTTACTATGATACAAATTAGGTTAAGGAAAATCATTTTTTATGCTATTATAAAATGAAGAAATTTACCAAGAATGTTCATCTCTGTCATGGTTACTGCCTGCCTTTTAAATAAAGGCATATGCTTTACTCCCAGGCATGTGGATTTCTTAGGCCACTATGAGGGGTTTTGGAGAAATATCAAACTGTATTATTGAAATAGAAGAAAGCCTAGAAGTCCTAAATTCTGTGTAAATGGCTTAGTCTACAGCTCATGTATTCTCAAGTGACTGAGGTATTTGTGTCCTGCTCACATTTTACCCATTAAAAGACTGGAAACATCTCAGAACCACCTATATCACCTGGGTTTTATCATATTTATTAGAATTCCTAATATGAATTATGATTTACAATGTGATATATCTAAAAAAATCTTTTAAAAGTATTTTAAGACTTTATATATATATATATTTTTTTTTTTTAACGTTTATTCATTCTTGAGACAGAGAGAGACAGAGCATGAACGGGGGAGGGGCAGAGAGAGAGGGAGACACAGAATTGGAAGCAGGCTCCAGGCTCTGAGCCATCGGCCCAGAGCCCGACGCGGGGCTTGAACTCACGGACCGTGAGATCGTGACCTGAGCTGAAGTCGGACACTTAACCGACTGAGCCACCCAGGCGCCCCAAGACTTTTTATATTTTTTAATCTTCACAAGCTTATTAAATATGACAAGTAACAGATTAGATAATAATTGCACAAAGTAGTGTACAATATGAAAACATCTGTGATTATAGTATTTGGGCAAGCACCAAAATATTGAAATTCAATACTTAAAAGAAAAAGAAAGTAGTAGATCTCGGGGAAGAATCTATTTGGAACTTGGCACAAATACACCTTTTGAACAGAATCTAATGGTATCTATTAGATGTTTTCTGAAACAAAAATGAGCAAGAAAGTTAGTGTGTGTTTGTTAGATTATATGAAATAGATTATTCTGAAATTTTATATCAGCTTTTAAAGAACTAAAGACAGGTAAGTGAGACACTAATCTTAGGTACCAAAACTCAGTAATCAAGATAAATTAGAATTCAATATTTAAAATATAAAAATTAGTGTAATAAATCCATGATGAGCAAGATATCAAATTTGAAATAAAGACAAGGCCAATGTTCTTTATTTCCCTCCCCTTTTATCTTCTTTGAGTCCAACATGGCTGGGCACAACAGTAAGGTTTTGTTTTAGACTGTCTTTATAAGGATGTTTGTAGAACAAAGAGCAATAGAAAATATAGGGTCTCCCTCAGGAGCAGAGGGGAGATTTCCTGACAAAGATAATAAAAATACTGTGTCTTTTTGGGGCAAAAGGTTGAGCAGGTTTGCTAGAATTCTGCATTTAAGATATTCAGGTTCCCTAAATTTGGGGTTCCTCAACTGTGACACAAACTCACTGCATATATAGTACCTGTCTGTACTGTTTCACACTGCCTTGTGGTATTCAGAAGACGATTCGTGCAAGGAAAAGTGATTTATCTCTAACTATGAAGCTCATGGTGTCTACTCTGCTTTGATTAATAAAGATTTTGGGGAACCTGGGTGGCTCAGTGGGTTAAGCATCTGACTTCGGCTCAGGTCATGATCTCACCGTTCGTGGGTTCGAGTCCCACTTCTGGTTCTGTGCTGACCGCTCAGAGCCTGGAGCCTGCTTTGGATTCTGTGTCTCCCTCTCTCTCTCTGTCCCTCCCCTGCTCATGCTCTGTCTCTGTCTCTCGACAATAAATAAATGTTAAAAAATAAAAAATGAAAAAAAAAATCTTAGTCTCTAACCCAAGAAACTTTTGTCTTCTGCCAGTGTATGTGACACTGTGGCAGGCTAACTTGTTAGCTTTTAAGAAAGGGAAAATCCTAAAACCTTCATAGTTGTTGACATTTTTAAAATCTTTTCAATTTCTTCAAAGGTAAATACAAATCTGGGAAATTTATCTGTGCTATGATACAGTTTTCATACAATACAGTTTGCTTATGCCTAAATAATTAACTTTTTAAACAGCTTTATATATTGTTAATATGTTAATGTCCTTAGATGTATTTTCTTCAAGGACTTTACACTAAATACATTAGAAATTGATGGAGTTGAAGAAAACACTGGTGCATTTCAAACGCTTTCTAAGCTCGCATTCAGCATTTCAGAAATAGATGCTCAAAATGCAGAGGTAGTTAAATTTGCAGAGGATGAGATATGTATTATAAGCACAGCTCTCTGAATACATAACTTCCCTATGCTGAATTTAAATCTAATTTTGTGACAGCTGTAAAAATGGCTACCTCGTCCAGAAACGCAAAGAAATCAAATTTATGCTATTCTCTGAAAAGTTACAATGCTAAATAAAGCATTGTTCTGAATCTGAAACCATAACATTTCTGCCTCTAGTGAGATTCCTGGGAAAATGCAATTCTTTAGAATATATTTATAAATCACTTTTCATGATAAAGACTTTTGAAATAATTTCCAAACATAAGTAGTAGGGAAAGGAGGGGTGGAACTTCACACAAAATGTATTTGTTCATAAACATCCAGGGCAGAAAAAATATATTGCTATCACCACTAAGTGTGCTGAAATTATAACTGAGTAAGTCAGGTTTGTACTAAACTTACATGATGCCAACATTTCTAGACCAAAAAAAAAAATAAATAAAGAAAAGAAAAAAAATGGGGCAAAACTAAAAAGCAGTCAGCAGATGTCACCAGAAAGAAAGACTGACATCACTGATTCTATAAATGAGCAGAGGGGCATTAACAAGACACAGAAATATTTGTGAACCACATGCATGATAAGGAAGGTATTTCTTCCATAGGTTGTTTCTGGCCTTATAATTTTACTTTTATCAAATGATGAAAGGGAACATAAAATAACGTTGAATTCCATCACTTGAGTTGACTCTGAGCTCACAGTTTTCAAACACAATTGAAACAGGAAGTGATATTTCATTCTTTCAAAAGTCAATGAGCCAATCCCTGCAATACCTGCAAACCTAAGCTTAAGGGTCTGTATAACCACCCATTTTGGACACAGCATGTATTATTTTGATGAGAAATCATTTTGGTTATAAATATGTGCATATATAAAATGTATGTATATATATAAATATATATACATAAATTTTAATGGGCACACTTGATTAAAAAACTCATAATGGATAAAATGTTTCTGAAATTTGAAGTAATAGTCTTTATTTTTACCACATTTAGGAATGAAAAGAATGATGGAGGAAAATAAAGAAGATGGTGCCAGGTGACCTATGAAAATGTATAAGATTTTCTAAGTTGCCCTATTATTCAAGTGTCTTTAAGATCTCTTAGCCTATTAGCCAATATCAATGGTTATTTTTAGCTAAGAAAAGGGGGCATCCTTGTTAGGAACTCCAGATATAATACCTGTTTCTTAAAGCCATATGGTATATATTATGAATGTTTACAAATATTCTATTTCTTCTGGCCTTGTGGCGGGTATGTATTTCTCTACCACTTTTGAAATATTTACCATCATGGTACTTGTTTGGGCCAACAAAGTAAAAAGGGAAATACCCTGGGGCATCTCCTTACCCAAACGTTACAAATACTGCATGGCTCTCTTGTTTTGTTTTTGGTTATGTTTTTGTTTTGTTGTTGTTGTTTGTATTTTGTTTTGTTCTTTTTCCTGCCATAGCAGTTATGGAAAATGGTCCTAAGATGTGGCTTCTACAACCTTGGATTAGCTAGTGACTATGGTAAGCAAAGCTCACCAATACTTGCACTGGCCTTCATTTTACAAAGATACTGAAAGTGTAGGGTTATTGGCTATTGCCCTGTGACCTAGCCTGTTCTAACTGATATAAGCCATATTAGTCAAATTTTATATATTAAATAAGATGAAAAAACTCTCATGACTTCTTAATGATTCAAGTCTTTAGTTTTTTTCTTTTTCCTAAACTGTAGTCACTTGATTTCAAACATTTCCAATCAGTTCATTATAATATCTCTATTGAACTGATTATCCATGAGGGTAGAAGGAGTTAACCCAAATTTAATTTATAAAAGTCAATGAAACAGACTGAAGTTCTCATTAAATGATAAACTACTCTTCACTAATAATTTGCTCCTACAAAATAATAGAAAATACATTTAAAGGTCACTTGACTAATGATGTGGGATATAAATTGACAGCATTATGCTCAAATGACAGAAAACAATGAAAGTGTCCTCTGCCCACCATTTCTGCTTTCTGCTATATCGATGAAAACTTCACCTCCTATCAGCTAATCAAAACACTGGTGCTCAGCAAAGACAACACTAAAAAAGCCGCGTATTAGAGACTGGAGAAATGATGGTCATTCACCCGTTTGTAAATAATTAAGAGAGTGATATCTTGATTTTTCTGAAAACACAAATTGATAGAATAAATATTCTTTAAAGTAATAGAGTCAAATACTTTAAAGTGTTCATCCAGGTTATTTGGTAAGAAGTTTTGGGGTGCCTGGGTGGCTCAGTAGGTTGGGCGTCGGACTTCGGCTCAGGTCATGATCTCACAGCTTGTAAGTTCGAGCCCCATGTCAGGCTCTGTGCTGACAGCTCAGAGCCTTGAGCCTGCTTCAGATTCTGTGCCTCACTCTCTCTCTTCCCCAACCCACTCACATTCTATCTCTCTCTCAAAAATAAACATTAAAAAAATTTTTTAAAAAAGTTTTACTGGGAAATAATTTAGGAAATCATAATTTATAATAACATGAGAATTAATCTTACTCAGTTTTTCTCCTATAAACATTCAGAAAAGACTCAGTAAGGTTGGTTAACATATTCTTCAATAATAAATTGCTCACTGAGGCATATTAGATAATTTCCATTAATTCAGCCAGAAGAGTGCAAGTGATGGTAATATGTTTTTAAATGTTGAATCCAATAAATATGAATGGCTAAAACACAAAGTTTTCAGTCATATAGCAATGATAAGTGTTTTCACATTTTCTCTTTCCTACTTTTTCTTTATTCCTTCTCCATCTTTCATTGCATTTTTAATCCCTGGCCCATACATGGATTATATGTTAAAAGTGTTTTAAACTAGAAAGAATTCTAAATTTTGATAGTTGATAGAAGAATGTCATTGTATTGAATGAAACTAACTTTCTCTGGATCTTGGGTATAAATAGCATATAAAAATCAACTATAACTTACATATTTTGTTCATATAATTTTAAACTTAGCTAAACTTTAGAAGGATTCAGGGAGGCAAATTATTCATTCCCGTACAGCTGAACGTCTTTCCTTGGAAATTACTGGGAATTTTAAGGGAAACCATACAAATGTCCCCATGAAATAATCTACCCACATGTGCCACAAAACATCCTAGAAATTCTTGATCTTAAAAGAAATCAAGTGCAATATGATTTAAGAATAACATGCTCTGTTCAGAGCATAGATGTTGAACTAAAATAGACCATATAGTGAAGATACTAAGTTTTAAAGATGGCCTTTCTGATCAAATGTTCCAGGGCTAACTGTAGCATGTCCCTAACTAAACATTCACTAGTTACTAAGCTAGATATCAACAGCAACTCAAGTTTTTTGCTGCTAATGGAAATTTTAGCCTATCTTCTGAGCATTTACAGATGCCCTAGAGGATAAATCCTGATTTGTCCAAGTCAGTGATGGTGGATTCACTCCAGGATAGTCCACCATTCAATAATCAGAGTATTGCACATAGGAAAACTTAACCATCGTTGCAAAATTACACAGGTTCTTAAATATTACCAATATATTATAGAAAATGTTACTAGTTTACTAAGTTTTGATCCCTATTCCAATGGGAACTTTGGCAAGTTTTTTAACCTCCATTTGCCTCAGTGGATACTTGAAATGAGATATTGAATAATTGGTATATTTTCATAAAGGTAAAATGAGATCATTTGTATACTATAATGCTTATAATTATCCTTAGAACATGATAATTAATTCATAAATATTAGCTGTGTTATTCTTATTGAGATGGTGGCACAGACTGAATGTATGAGTCCCCCCAAATTTAACATGTGGAAATTTACTAGTGTCTTAATCCCTTAATCTGAGACTTCCCAGCCACCAGCACTGTGAGCAATAAAGTTATGTTATTTATAAGCCACCCAGTCTATGATATTTTGTTACAGCATCCTGAACAGATAAGACAGATGTCAAATAGAAACTTTTCTCAACTATCTTCCCCATCTGTGCAAATTTTGCGTGTGTGCAAAATGGAGGACACAAACTTTTTGCCTATTGCTGATGGTCTCTCATTTATGAAGGATAATTTTATATACAGCACTTACCATATCTTGTCAAAAAAACACCACATGCTTGCCATCTCACTTTCAAATATATTTAATGACTTACACCTGCCTAGAGGATAAGTTTCTAACTCTTTAGACTTAAAAATGCTCCAAAAGATGATTTCAACCAATGTTCTCCGTGGAAATTGTAATCTCTCCTCTCTACATCTGTCTTTACCAGCCAAAGTCAACTCGTTCTTAGTTTCCCCAATTGATGTGTTTGTTACATTACCACAGCTATAAACATTCACATGACTGTGTACATTATATATGACTAAGTACATTTGTTCCCTAGCCCTAGAAAGTGCTTTCTCTATTTTTACCAACTGAAACAACTTGAAAACTCGGAAAAGTGTTTGCTGGAGAGCAAAGGAACAAGAAAAGACTATTATTAATAAATGCTCAGTTGAAATGAGTAATGAAGTTCAGTTGAAATGAGAGGAATAAGACAGTAGCTCAACAGAGTGGGTTATTATAGAATTAAGGCTGTGTAGTTGGTTAGACTTAATAAAAAGTGTTAAGCATTTACATTGGCTACATTTAAAGAAAAAGTGGAAAGAAAAAAGTTTTATAATTGAGACAGTGGGGAAGAGACTATAATACAGAAGGTAAGAAAATTATATTGGAGCAAAATTGCTTGAATTCAAATCCTAGCTCTGACTTGTACTAGCTATGCATCCTTGAGAATTTTCCTTAATTGCATCATGCTTCAGAACCCCAATGGAGATTCAGATAGTATTCACTGGGTAAAACTTAAGAAGATTAAGTGGGTTATTATATGTAGAAGATTTCAAAACTATTTTTGACCCAAAGAAAGTGTTCATCGTTATGAGATAAAAAGGAAATACAACAATATATTACCATATCATCAGTAATTTTTCAAGTCTCCATCAATATTAATCTCTCACCAAGACAAAATCCTCAACCGCCTCTGAAATTCTGACATGTTATTTGTACCTTTCTTGGGAGATGCAGGAGCATGAGCTGTCTATACTACACTATGAAGTTATTTATGTGTACCGCCTAAGCACTATCAGCTCTTTAAAATCAGCAACTGTTGTGTATATCTCCTCCATCATTGTCCATCAATAATTATTTGGTTTTCTTTAATTTTTAACATTTAGTCATTTTTTGAGAGACAGAGCATGAGTGGGGGAGGCACAGAGAGAGGGAGACACAGAATCTGAATCAGGCTCCAGGCTCTGAGCTGTCAGCACATAGCCGGATGCAGGGCTCGAACCCACGGACTGTGAGATCATGACCTGAGCCAAAGTTAGATGCCCAACCTACTGAGCCACCCAGGTGCCCCCATCAATAGTTGTTTGTTAAGTGAATATAAATACAAACCTGTTATATCTCCTTTAATATGAAAATATATTGTTATAATTTTCACATCTTATTGTCAACATGCAACTGTCAGATTCTTTGTTTTGAGTGAAACTTGGGGACATAGCAGTAACATGCCCAATATTTTTATTGAGGCATGATATTTGTAATGTGATGATTTTCTAAATATGCAATTAAATTGAAAATAATTTCATCTCCATTGCTTATAATCATTTTTTTATTTGTAGATACAAAAATTCAGTATCAATACTGATTTTAGAAAGGGTTATGAGAAATGTAGTAATATATTTTCAGAAAATCTGGAGTAATTGATACAGTATTTATAAATAAGTAGCTACGTATTAATGCTAAGCATGAAGTCTTCATAAACTAAAAATGCTGAATTTCCTTTTCTTTTAACAGTGAATTTTCTCTATAAAATGTATAAATGCAAAACTAACTTATTTTGGAAATTAAGCACCTATTTAATGACTGAATTTAAAGAAAATTAAGATCATATTAAGGGAGAAATATCATGTTTTTGGTTCTGTTCTCCGAGGCCTAATTCCAAATTTACAAAGTAACAAAGAGATTCAAATTTTGAAAATAAGAAAAAATTGGGGTCAGAACTAAATCTAGATAGATTTATAAATCACCAATCTTGGAAGTGACATCAGGCATGTGTGTTTTGATTATTCTGATCCTATAAATACAGTCTTTGATCTTTTCAATAGCCAAACCTTGTTTTATATCAATAAGAAGATGTGATGCAACCCAGGAAAGTTCTTTCTCTGAGTTAAAATTTACAGATACTGTAAAGGAAATAGATCATTAAATTCTACTGTACTTTCCTTATGATGTACTGCATAAGTCTTTACACTACTTTGCAAGTTTGGTTTTCCTTCATAAATTGTTTGCTTTTACTTGGTGAGATGATGAACTAATCATGTTTTCCCAAATTTGTTTAGATACCCAGATAGATTAAAACAAAACTTAATGCTGATTCTGACAAATATATAATAATACAGAACATGATTTCTGTGTATTAACCTTACTCTTGGTTGTATTTCACTCTTCTGTTATTTTCTCCTAACATGACTATCATTATTTGCATTTAATTCATTTTGTTTGCTATGTGTATCATGTTTTTAATTCTGCATGAATTGATTTTTTTAACGTTTATTTATTTCGAGAAAGTGCATGCACATGGGTACACAGGGGAGGGGCAACGAGACAGGGAGAAAGAGAGAATCCCAAGCAGGCTCCACTCTGTCAGCACAGAGCCCGATGCAAGGCTTGATCCCATGAACCATGAGAATATGACCTGAGCCGAAAACAAGAGTTGGACTCTTAACCGACTGAGCCACTCAGGTGCTCCTGCATCAATTATTTTTAATTAGTTAAAAGTTAAACACAAATATATATACACAATCTTAATATTTTAACAGTTTGAATGCTATGGTAACCTCCAACACAAGGAGCACTAAATAAGAGAAAATTGCTTTGGTCAATACACAAGGAATAGGTGACATAAATATGAAAATAACAAAAACAAGAGACAAAATACTTACTTTCAAGGCTCCCTCAAAATTTAAGATACTCAATACCAGTTTTACATACTTAAGACTTAGTAAAATTAAAATCATGTCTGTTCTATTGAGTCAGATTTATATTTAGGAAACACCTAAGGAAAGTGACTTTAGATGGATTTTAGGTTTCGAGCACATTAAGCAATAGACTCTGAAGATCTTCAAGTCTGAGCTGTTTGATTTTGTCCTCTATTATTGACCACATGGAAGACCTTTCATCATTGAATGACTCAACCATACACACTCTTAATATAACTTACTAAGTGAGTGACTGATAAAACTGTACAGGGGTAACAGAACCTAAGACCAAAAATGTGTGAAGAGTCCTTCCAGAATGATTTCATAAAAATTCTCATTACTGGGCTTTCTTAGCCCAAAACACAGGGACTTTTCATATAAAGCTGGTCCACTAAAATGTGTCCTATGGCATTATTCAATGTCTTTGGTGGGCTTCAATTCCCCTTCCTTCTTCATCCAAAATTATTTTACCTCAACTTTAGAGTGGTGACTTTACAAAGAGCAACAGAATTCCAAATGACCGTCACTGTGGTTTACAGAGTTTAAATCGTAGCAGGAAGTTATAGGAGTACTTTTCAAGGTTCTTATGCATTGAACAGTCTATTTCACCACAGGAAATTCTGAAGCTGTCAATATATTTTTGGCTAAGCATGATCCATCATTTTTTCTTGAAGTCATGTCACATATAATCATGTGAATGCTCTGTAGACACCAAAATAATATAATTTTTCTATCCTTCTACATGTTTTGAAATGTAGGTTAGTGTTAGAAATGAATGTTGCTTAACATTTTTTAAGTGTTTTTATTTTTTATTTTTTTATTTAAAGTTTTTATTTACTTTTTTAAATTTTTTCAAGATTTTATTTAAATTCTAGGTAACATGTATGGAAAGATTAGCATCTGGCATAGAATTTAGTGATTAATCACCTACATATAACACCCAGGGCTCATCATAACATGTGCTCTCCTTAATACCCATCACCCATTTAGCCCATCCCTGACCCACCTCCTTCAGTTTGTTCTCTATAGTTAAGAGTCTCTGATGGGTTGTTTCCCTCTTTCTCTCCCTTTTCTCCCTTTCTGCTATGTTCATCTGTTTTGTTTCTTAAATTCCACATCTGAGTGAAATCATATGATAGTTGTCTTTCTCTGACTTATTTTTCTTAGCATAATACATTCTAGCTCTATCCATGTCTTTGCACGTGCACGCGCGTGCACACACACACACCAAAAAAACAAATAGCCCAATTAAAAATGGGCAGAAGACATGAATAGATATTTTTCATAAAAAGACATATAGATGGCTCAACATCACTGATCATCAGGGAAATACAAATCAAAATTACAATGAGATATCACCTCACACCTGTCAGAATGGCTAAAATCAACAACACAAGAAACAACAGGTGTTGATTAGCATGTGGGCAAGGGAGAACCCTCCTGCAGTGTTGGTGGGAAAGCAAACTGCTGCAGCCACTGTAGAAAACAGCATGGAGTTTCCTCAAAAAGCTAAAAATAGAACTACCCTACAATCCAGAAAGTGTACCACTAGGTATTTACCCAAAGAATACAAAAATACTCGTTTAAAGGGATATATTCATCCTGATGTTTGTAGCAGCATTATCTACAATAGCCAAATTATGGAAATAGCGCAAGTGTTCATCAACTGATGAATGGAAAAAGGTGTCGTGTGTGTGTATGTATGTACACATACATACACACACACGACACCTTCTTTTTCATATACACATATATACACATGGCACATTACTCAACCAAAAAGAATGAAATCTTTCCATTTCCAATGACATGGATGGAGCTAGATAGTATTATCCTAAGCAAAATAAGTCAGTCAGAGAAAGACAAATACCATATGATTTCACTCATATGTGGTATTTAAGAAACAAAACAAGCAAGCAATGGGGGGAAAAAAAGAGTGAGAGGCAAACCAAGAAACAAACTATTAACTCTTAACTATAGAGAACAAACTGATAGTCTCCAGAGGGGAGGTTGGTGGGGTGGATGAGTTAAACAGGTGATGAGAATTAAGGAGTGCACTGGTAGTGATAAACAGTGGGTGTTCTATAGAATTGTTGAATCACCGTATTGTACACCTAAAACTAATATTATACTGTGTTAACTAACTGGAATTTAAATAAAACCTTAAAAAAATAAAATGAAATAATTTTTATTTTGGGAACAATATTATGAAGCTATTTGTTGTAGTTATATCAAAATATAAACTTTATTCAAATAATTTAGATCTTTCACTTAGAACAAATACTTTATATTATCAAAACAAGTAAACAAAAACTCCAAGTAAACAAAGTTCCATAAAAGTGTAAGACTCAAAGTTATACCAAATAGGCATAAGAACCCAAAGACTCGGTCACCTCAAAATGAAACTCACTTGTCTTTGATTTTCAAACTACACAGTGTTGGCATTTTTCTAAGAATTGTACAGAAAGAGAAAGAAATGGAAATCACTCCAATCAGGAAAAAGAACCAAACCTCTGCAATTAATAATATGTTATCATAACCTATAATCCACAAAAACATAGATCTAATGACTGTGCCTTTGTCATCAAAGAAAATGGATTATTTTCTACTAAGAATGGCAGATGAAGAAACAAAAAACTTGTATAATTGAATAAAGCCACAAAAATGTTTAAGTTATCTTATGCAGGATGGAAAAAAGGGAAAAATAAAATAAACAGCTTCCTGAACGGAGAAAGACACAACATATTAATATCAAATGGGGAAAAATAATGTGTGAGTTGAATGCTAAAGTCGTGGCTATTAGTTGCATCAGCAGGGGACAGGACAATTATATGGTAAGAATAGGAGTGCTGATTTTCTTCTCTAAATATCACACACACTGAAGGCCACCACCTATTGCTTACACAAGAATGCCATTCTATCTTTTCGAGGTCACCAAATAGATCATTTTCCAAATAAAAGATCCTGTATTCAATAGACTATGAGTGTCATGGGGCCTGGGGCTGTTTCATCCATCACTGCACTTAGCAGTGTAGCCTGTGAATAATGACTTCTTAATACATATCAGTTTAGTTATCGAACATACTTCAAATGTGAGAACTCCCAGAAATGAATGACTCAGAAATGTGGTTACCCTTGAGAAAGGTACTTTCACCACTGATGTATATTGCTTGCTAATCCCAACCTAATTTTTTAGGCGAATGTGGAGCTTAAAATTCCCTTTAACCATTATATCTCTGATAAAAAATTAACTCCACTGTCTATATGGTCCTATAGAAGATAGCTATATCCAATCTCTGGTGCTATCAGTTTTCAAATACCTGTTTGGATGATGATGATAGAAATACTACTTAACAGATGAGAAAAATACAATCTGAAAAACTAAATATCTAAAGTTTCTATATCATCTCAGTGGCAGAGAGGTAAAGCAAACCAAGACTTTTATTAGTCCAGAGTCCACTCTTTACAGATTTTTTATTCTGTTATCTTAAAAAGTATTTTCCATTACGTCAGAGTGATAGACACATGTTTAACCGTCAACATATATTTCTAAATATATTGAACACATAACACAAGTGATAGCTATTATGTCTATATTATTGTTTAAATTACTTTTTTTATGTATTTGAAACCAACTTGCAAGTGTTGAGTAACTTCTATGTGCTAGACATCACACAAGTATTTTAAAATATTACCTCATTTAAACTAATCTCTAACATTCATAGTCTCCTAAGATGTAAAAATACTCGATTTCTGACATAAGAAACAACACACTCAGGTAATACGTGGCAGGAAGGCCAATCAGCTCACAGATCTTACACCCTCAAAGACAAATCGTGTGTCCTTTGCTCCATCAAGCTGGATACTTTAATCAGGACATTTTCAGCATTTTATCACACAAAAGGACTTTTCAGAACAAGATTACAGCACAGGAGTGGGTGATTGAGTGCTGGCCTGATTGTTGATGGAACAGCCTACACTTTCCAGGGAGAGATGAATCAGCAAGTGACCTGGACACTTGAAGATTCTTCATCGTGAACTGTCTTTGTGGTAATAATATAAACCCATTACCAAATTATGCATGCTTAACTTGTTTATTAAAAGGCATACTGAAAATGTTTTCCTCGTTACTGTCAAATACAGCAGTTCGCAAAAAGAGACCAGACCCCTTTATGTGAAAGGACAGTGAGACTCGGTGGCCAAATAGTGTTGCTCAGGTAACATGACAAGTCTGCTCACTATGTCTGCTAAAACAGTTCCTGAGATAATATTTTAAAATAACATCTTTTGGGGGGTGTCTGGGTGACTCAGGCAGTTAAATGTCTGACTCAGTTTTGGCTCAGGTCATGATCTCAATTCATGAGTTCAAGCCCCACGTTGAGCTCTTCCTGTGAGTGCGGATGGAACCTGCTTGGGATTCTCTTTCACCCTCTCTCACTGCTCCTCCCTGCTGGTATGCCCAGCCACTCTTTTTCTCTCTCTCAAAATAAATGAATAAATATTAAAAAGAAATGAGAGGAGAGGAGAGGAGAGGAGAGGAGAGGAGAGGAGAGGAGAAACATTTTCTTGCCAAAAAACAAAATAAAACAAAAAACCAACCATCTTTGGAAATTGAACTAAATCCAACCATAAAAACCCCAGTTCTCAAAAAGAATACTTAATACATGGTGTGGCCCATTACATTTTGATATTCAACAGTGAGTTTGATTTCTTTTTTTCTTTTGCACAGAACAGTTTATCACTAATACTGTTCTTTCTATGATTCAGGGTGTTACACCAAAACATTCTCTCCTTTGGGAATAGATTTAAGATAAAAGAACACAATTTAATAGGTTTTCTTTATCAAATGTTAAAAAAGGGAACTACAGACTTTAGCTTCAAAAGAAAAAATGTTAAAAAGTAATGTTATAGAGAATTTAAAAAAAGAAACAAAAACACTGGACTCTCTTTTGATCTAGCACAGAAAATTTCACATTAAAAATATTTTGGGGGTACCCGTGTGGCTCAGTTGGTTAATCATCTGACTCTTGATTTTGGCTCACATCATGATCTCACAGTTTGTGACTTCAAGCCCCACAGGGGGCTCTGTACTGACAGCAGGAGCCTGCTTGGGATTCTCTTTCCCTCTCCCTCTTCCCCTCCCCCACTTGCACGCTCTTGTTAAAAAAAGAACATATTTATACTTTTTCAATTTGCAGTTTTGACACTGAGTCATTTATCTGTTTTGTTCCAGATTCAATAAAATATTTTCAAGTTTTCATTTGTAATTTATTTTTGTACTTTGGTTTTATCAATAACCAGATCTGTTATTAATGTATTTACTGAATACTGAGTGCTGAATATCATATCTCAGCATTTATACATGCAGAAGAGTGTAATCAGGGTATATACATAGAATAATTGTCATTTTTTTATTCTCTAATGCCTTTTTGAGATGGTTTCCAGAGTACTGAGAAAGGGAACATATAAACACAATGAACATCCTTCCACTGGGCTCAAAAGTATGTTCTTCACAAGCATTACTTCTTTTCAACATTATCTACTAGTTGTTTTTTTTTCTGGGGGTGGGGGAGGCTCGGCTGTTTGATTTACTTCTAATCTTGATCAGAATTCACTATTTTTTTGGAAGGCTTTCGGTACAATTTGCATATAGAAAACATCAGGCCAAACTTTCCTTCCTCTTTCCCCATCTCCAGCTATTACCTCTAAATGCTCTTCCCAGTTCCATGCTTTGGTAATGCATTTTTGATCCAGAATTGTTGATGAAGGTTTTAAGTAGGAGAATAAAGTTATGTTCTGACAAAACAAACTGATGCTCTTTTTTCAGTCACCTGTTTTCTTTACCACATTGTAGTAGAAGACAGTCTTGTTCCAAAGAATAAAACTTGGAAGATCCTTTCACTTCTCATTGCTAATGTAGCTAATGGCAATTTCTTTTGCTTTGTCAGAAACAACAGTTTCGTCTTTAGCCCTTTTGCTTATCTGTCCTGTCAGATATTTGTTTCAGGTCACGTGGCACCAACTGACCACATGACATCTACATCACTAACACAGAAGCCTTCCCCCCAAAGGATCTCACCTGTCGAATGAAAATAAACTCTGTCAACATTTGACAACTCATATCCCTTGACTGATCACTGCTTTTCCTGAAACCTCTATGGATTCTAAGATCTTTACTTTGGGCTATGAATATACTCAAACCATCAAGAAAATATAACACCTTTTTGTAAATAGAACATTCTTTTAAAAATTTTCTAATGAATCTAAAATTCATACTGATACAATCTTAAATTTTCTGTGATTGATGACTTAAATCTTAATATGTTAATTCTTCCACCAAATGATTTGACGTTTTGTGGACTCACATTCAGGTTTACTTAAAACACTATAATTTAAGTGTAACTTCTACAAACACTTTTATTAGTTTGCCCTGGGGTAGGTATATCAAAATGCCATTCTGAATATAGGATATTGTCATGAATTTTAGAATGTTTAATACAGGAATATCATATCCATTTCACTTTGTCTGCCAACTGCTCTTAATTAGTAAGGAATGTCGAGAGTACTGAGTTGAGAAGCACTCTGAGGCCACATCACAACTCACTGGGAATAAATGTCATAGAAATGTCTATGAAAGGAGGGGGTGCGGAATAGGCCTGTATTACAGGTATTTTCAATCCAGACTGACAGCACAAGAACTCACTTTCACTTTCAGCACAAACAGTTGGTTGTCTTTTTCAAATTCTAGCAGATGGTGTTGATAAAATCCACCCTGCCTGTGAACAAACACAAAAACCCTTGCACCATACCCTCGGTTGATGTGGCATTCGTTTTTCTTAATTAAACTATCATTGTTAGGAAGCATCAGAAGAATTCTCTGAAAGCAAGGGTTTCGTCCAGGAAAGACACTATGTAAACTCCCGGGAAAGCAATAAACAGATCATTACAGGGTTATCAGCCCCCTGCAAAGTTATAAATTAAAGAATCAGTATGCTATCAAGTGGCAAAGAGCAGAGGAAGGAAGCCGTGGACTGAATAGTCTATCTTTTCTTTTGAACTGAATGACAACCACATGAAATCCAAATACTCAATGCCCCTATTCTTTAAGTTTAAAAAAATTTGCTTAATGGGAGATAAATTGCTCCTTAGAAAATTAGATCATGTGCTGTGTGAAGTCTGACTTCATACACTCTAGCTTTAGCCAGTGAATATTACTAACACGCCATAACTACTTTTAAGGCTAAAAAGGAAAATTATTGCCTCATTGAAAATGTTCTTACTCTAGATAGTTTTTATTTTTAGCTAGTCTTTTGTGAAATCTTCTCTTAAACTGCTGTCCCTACCTGAACTTTCTTCCTCTCAACTGGGAGGAATTAAGCTCATCCTGATCAAGGTGCCTAACACATTCTACAGATTCTGAGAGTAAAGCAATTATCACACATTATTGTAATTATCTGATGACATAATGATTAGACCCACTAGAACTGTATGCTTAAAGGCAAGACCTGTTTCTTACTCATCTTTTGATTTTCAATACATGAAATAATGCTTCACACAGGTAAGGGCCATAATAAATATATGAGTAAATGAGTAAATATAGTAATTGGTATTATTGTTAATGAGAAGAAAAGGTAAGCTTGTCAGATTGAAGTTGAGCAGGCAGAATTTCCAAAAACAGTGGGTGCCATTTTTTTGATAGATGAAAACCATAGAGGTAAAATGAAAGTCAAAGGAAATAATAACCCTGAAGACACTTGGGGATGAGATACAGAGTACATACTCTGGAAAAACAAAACTGTCATAAGTAAATAGAGGTACTGGTTTTAGGGTTAGACTTGGATATAAGGATACTTGATATTGTCAACTCACTTTTTGCTGACTGTGATTTTTTCTTTAGAGAGGAGATGGTAAGAAGTACTAAGGAAAAAGGGTAGATAGAGCCAGCACACATAGTAACTTGGTATGCATTCGGTTCTTTACATATGCTATCATATTAAACTCTAACAGCACTGTGATGTTGGTATTTCTATCTCTTCATCCAATTATAGCTAAAAAATAGTTTCCAAAAATAATAGAGTTTTCATTCAAAGGCTCTAGCCAATAAGGGAAAAACTAGTATTTAAACTTATATTTTTCTGGTTCCACAGGCTGGTATCTGAACTGAGATGAAAAAGGAGTCCCAAAATAGAAAGTAATATTCAGGAGTACTGGTGGTACTCCACTGAAATATCTTAAAATGCTTCTGGGTTTTAACTACCTTAATAAGTCCTTTTGATTTAGGAAGTTTTACACCTTAAAATAGTGACAATAGTCTTTTGACTGATACAAAAATAACTCCATTTCCCTTCTTATCATAAAAGTAATTTTGAAGAGAGATGCAAATTATTTTGGTGAAGTAAAAAAATGGTAACAAGCTTAGGCTTTGGAACCAAACAGAATGGGTTCCAATCCAGGATTTCCACCACACCCTAAATTGGGAGAAATTTGCCTGGATTCTAACATTTCTTCACATCTTATAAGCAGAGATTCCAACTGTCCTGCTCTTTTTACTAGACTATCTTTTCAAAGATATTTGCACAAGAAATAGTCTCAGAAGACAGTGTTTTCCACTAAAGGGCAAGTTTGCTTATAAGCCTGAGGGGTAGAGACAGGGCCGCCCTCCAGAGCAAAGAGAAGACATGCTCATTATAATGATTCAATTTTCCTAAGCTCATGGTTCTTCTCCTATAATACCGCTAACCATGTGTGCTGATACCCTACACTCTTCATATCAGTCTATGAGAATTAGGGCTTAGAGAACCAGCACAAATGTTTGTACTGTGGCTGCTGACACTCCTGCATATAATAAAATCTCCTTCATTTCTGACTCAAGAGTTTGGTGTCTTCTATCAATACCCAAGAAACTGTAGCAGAGAAATTTGTGAGCTTGCAAGTCCAGTAAAATCTGACTCTATACTTCTGGGCATTGACTAACTGAATGACCTTGAGCAGTTATTTCAAAAGTTTTGCACTTTGGTTTTGTACTGTAATGAAATTTAAAAGTGACTACACTTATAATTTTCTTAGTACACTATAGTGATCAAATGGTATACTACGTGTTCAAATAAATGGTAGCTAATAGTAGTCAGAGAAATAGCAATGGCCAAGGCAGCAGGATTAGAAGCAGCAGCAACAGAAGCAAAGGTAGCTAACACTGAAAGAACGCTAATGTGCAGCAGATATTTTACTAAGTGGCAGGTATAGGTTTTCTTACCTAATCTTCACAACAAATGCAATAGGTGTTTTCTCTCTCTCTCTCTCTCTCTCTCTCTCTCTCTCTCTCACTGGTTAAGGGAGATAAATGAATCTCAAAGAGTTGATATGATTTGCCTGAAGTAACTCCCATGGTCATTGTCAAAGCAGGGATAAGAAGCTACCTGTGTCTGATTTTCAGGGATCTCTCCTACATGCACTTGTAGCCACATGTTGGAGAGGAAGCTACAAAGGAACTTAGATCAGAAGTTGGACATTCCTACCGCCCATGTGTAAAGGAAACGAATGCGAAAAAATAAAGAAGATATGAGTCACTTATCTTGTTTGTTAGAAAAAGCTAGCCCACAGAAAACGATATAGGTCTCCAAAATTTCTGTGGGCAAGATTTATCCATGAATTCAGCTTCCACCAAGTAGAACATGTTCTTTCAGGCACTGTATTTTGAAACTTTGTCCACATTAGAGGATTATTAGGTTTCCCCCATTATATAAATAATCTTTATCTGTATCCATTAAGAAAACAATATAGCATTCTTATTTCACAAATTCCCAAGTAAGTCTTCCACCAGATATTTTTTAAAAATTCAAAGATTCAATCTATATTTCAAAATGTAAGCAAAATTATTACTTTTACAGACTAATTAAATTTCAAAACATTATAAACTTCATGTTTTCCTAATGTAAATATAAGGACACATACATACACAATGTATGCATAAATATGTATATAAATGTAGAGATGCACTGTTTCATTTCACAAGCAATATCTTATTTTGGCAAGCATTTTTTTCTAAAGCAGTCATGTAGTATACATATATATAAATAGTTATTGTTTTAAGCTTCACATTTTATAAAAGCAATAAGCACCAAGAGCCTAACATATTTTGCAAATATACTGTCTGATCCCAACTCTCGCTTTTGAAATGTATTCACTATATCAAACAGATATTCAATCAGCATAAAAATAAATATGATTTTAACTTTACCTCTGCATATGGGAACAGGAAAATCCCATGAGGCTGTATTAACTGAATTGGCTATACAGGTGAGTTGAGGGTGGCCATCGAGAATATATCCAGTCACACAGCTGTAGCGGATCTTGTCCCCAACATCAAACCGTGTACCATATAATACACCTTTGGGTGGAACTCCTGGATTGCCACAAGAGCTACTCTGCAATTCTAAAACAGGGGGAGAAAAGAAGAGTTTACAGTTATTTTAATACAGATTTTAATGTTTTAGATTTTTAAAATTATATGTAGATACAGATATCTCTTTTCCTTTTAAAGAGTCACAATAAAAAGAAATGTTTTTCACTTCAACACATGTAACACAGAGGTATGGAAAGGGAACTAAATTTTACCAAAAAGGTATTAGGTTTCACTGTTAGTGTTAGAAAAATTTTAAGATTTTAAAGTATTTAATCTTTCTAGCAATTTTAAAAATCAGTATTACTCATACACTACAGGTAATTAAAGCTATGATTAATACCATGTACATGGCTTCTTCAAAGTCACATTCTACTAACACAGTAATAAGCAAATCAAGTTTCATAAATATGCTCCCAATTCCTTTGATGCTTCTGCTTAACCCTAAACAGGTGCATTTCTCTGGAAACACATACATTTGGGGTGGATATTTTTTTTTCCATTTAAATAAGAAAAATATAGCAAAGAAATGGACATATTTTTCAAATTGTAGAGATTAGCCCAGAATTTCCAATTTGTTTATGGTAAACTTACAATATTAATAAGAAACGCATACAGTTGTGAAATTTTAAATAGACTGATATATAAAATACCTGCAAAATGCCTGATATGTTAGGATATTTTATCTCGTGCCTTATTTTATTACTGGATGCTTAAAAGTATACAAGTATGCAAATATAAGAGATTTTTAAAAATAATATATATTTCAGGGAAAAATCCAATTTCACTGTAAACGAAAACAATGGAAAGAAAATATATACAAATAGCAAAACTTACAGAACTTAACAAGGTTAGGAAAGAATTATTCTTCCTGATGTTATTTTCTAAATTTTTATTACCTTTATATTATTTCATACTCTAAATAATAATCAATACAGATAGAAACTAATGAATTAGGAGTTGAAAGGTGTTCAAGTTTGGGTAGGCTATAGTTTAGTTAATGGTATTATACAAATGTTAATTTCCTTCTTTGATAATTATGCTATGGTTACATAAGTAGTTGATATTAAGAGAAGCTGGATAAGAGTATAGGGAACTCTGTACTATTTTCACCATCTAACTGAAAGTCTGAAATTATTACAAAATAAAAAGCTAAAAAAACCCCACTACAACACAAAAATGAAGTATGTTTCCATTTTGCCTTGATAATTATCCCATTTGTGTAGTAAATTCCATGCAATGTTATTTTCTATTAAACCAAATATCTATAAGCCACCATAATATTAAAAATGTCAATGGCTAAAAATAAAAATAACATATAATATGTAGATGTAATTTTACAAAAGTTATGGTCACTTATAAATAAGAAGTGTCCACGGAGCTGAAATTTCTATTTTTATTCATAATAGGTTTATATTACTTTCGAAAGTGTTTTCTAAATGAACATTACTTTTTCTGTATAAACTTTTCAATGATAGTGGAAAAAAATCAGTGATAAAGTTCAAATGATATCAGTTTAATCAATGGAAAATGTATTGAGGATTTATATAATTTGCATTACATATGTTAGAAATTAAACATTTCCTTTAATTTAAGACAATTAGAGTCTGAAGGATCCTGGGAAGATGGTGGAGTAGGAGGACACTGGGCTCACTGCGCGTCCTGCTGATCACTTAGATTCCACCTACACCTGCCTAAATAATCCAGAAAACCGCCAGAGGATTAGCAGAACCAAGTCTACAGAGCCAAGTGCAGATGAGAGGCCCACGGAAGAGGGTAGGGAGGGCAGAGAGGCGGTGCGCACTCCACAGACTGGTGGAAGGGAGACGGGGCAGAAGGGCAGCCCACCAGCCAGGCAAAGCCCCCCAGTCTGACTGGCAAAAGCAGAGGGGTCAGACGGAGTGTGTTCTGACAGCAAGTGGGACTTGACATCTGGAAGGTTATAAGCTAACAGCTCTGCTCAGAGAACGGGAGGGCTGGAAGACAACTAGAGGGAGAGTTGTTGAGCCCCGGATGACAGAGCTCAACTTGGCCGGGGGAGGGGGGGGGAGGGCTCTCGCCAGCACCATCTCCCTTGCCCATCCCCCAGCCAAAATCCCAAAAGGAACAGGTTCCTGCCAGGGAACTTGCTTGCACCTTGCAAACACCCAACACTGGGCTTCTGCGGATCCATCCCTCCAGCAGGTGTGACTCCCTTCTGGTGCCACAGGGCCCCTCCTGAAGCGGATCTCCAAAGGAAAAGCGAGCTGAGCCTGCCCCTCCTGCCCCTGTGCACCTTGCCAATCCACCCCAGCTAATATGCCAGATCCCCAGCACCACAAGCCTGGCAGTGTTCAAGTAGCCCAGATGGGCCACGCCACCCCACAGTGAATCCCACCCCTAGGAGAGGGAAAGACAAGGCACACACCAGTCTGACTGTGGCCCCAGCACTGGGCTGGGGGCAGACATCAGGTCTGACTGCGGCCGCGCCCACCAACGCAAGTTATTCAAGACAGCACAGGGGAAGTGCCCTGCAGTTCTGCACCACTCCAGGGACTATCCAAAATGACCAAACGGAAGAATTCGCCTAGAAAAAACCTCCAGGAAATAACAACAGCTAGCGAACTGATCAAAGACGATTTAAACAATATAACAGAAAGTAAACTTAGAAAAATAGTCATAAAATTAATCCCTGGGCTTGAAAACAGTATAAAGGACAGCAGAGAATCTATTGCTACAGAGATCAAGGGACAAAGGAACAGCCAGGAGGAGCTAAAAAATGCTATCAATGAGCTGCAAAATAAAATGGAGACAACCAGGGCTCAGATTGAAGAGGCAGAGGAGAGAATAGGTGAACTAGAAGATAAAATTATGGAAAAAGAAGAAGCTGAGAAAAAGAGAGATTAAAAAATCCAGGCGTATGAGGGGAAAATTAGAGAACTAAGTGATGCACTAAAGAGAAATAATCTATGCATAATTGGTATTCCAGAGGAGGGAGAGAGAGGGAAAGGTGCTGAATGGGTACTTGAAGAAATAATAGCTGAGAACTTCCCTGATCTGGGGGAGGAAAAAGGCATTGAAATCCAAGAGGAATAGAGAACTCCCTTCAGATGTAACTTGAATGGATCTTCTGCACGACATACCATAGTGAAACTGGCAAAATACAAGGATAAAGAGAAAATTCTGAAAGCAGCTAGAGATAAACGTGCTCTAACATATAAAGGGAGACCTATAAGACTCATGACCGATCTCTCTACTGAAACTTGGCGGGCCAGAAAGGAATGGCAAGAGATCTTCAGTGTGATGAACAGAAAAAAATATACAGCTGAGAATCCTTTATCCAGCAAGTCTGTCATTTAGAATAGAAGGAGAGATAAAGGTCTTCCCAAACAAACAAAAACTGAAGGAATTTGTCACCACTAAAGCAGCCCTACAAGAGATCCTAAGGGGGATCCTGTGAGACAAAGTACCAGAGACATCGCTACAAGCATGAAACCTATGGTCATCACAATGACTCTAAACCCATATCTTTCTATAATAACACTGAATGTAAACGGACTAAATGCACCAACCAAAAGACATAGGGTATCAGAATGGATAAAAAAACAACACCCATCTATTTGCTGTCTACAAGAGACTCATTTTAGACCAGAGTACACCTTCAGATTGAGAGGATGAGGGGATGGAGAACTATTTATCATGCCACTGGAAGTCAAAAGAAAGCTGGAGTAGCCATACTTATATCAGACAAACTACACTTTAAATTAAAGTCTGTAACGAGAGATGAACAAGGGCATTATATAACAATTACAGGGTCTATCCATCAGGAAGAGCTAACAATTATAAATGTCTATGTGCCTAATATAGGAGCCCCCAAATATATAAAATAATTACTCACAAACATAAGCAACCTTATGGATAAGAATGTGGTAATTGCAGGGGATTTTAACACACCACTTACAGAAATGGATAGATCATCTAGTCACATGGTCAATAAAGAAACAAGGGCCCTGAATGATACACTGGATCAGATGGACTTGACAGATATATTTAGAACTCTGCATCCCAAATCAACAGAATATACTTTCTTCGCAAGTGCACATGGAACATTCTCCAAGACAGATCACATACTGGGTCACAAAACAGCCCTTCATAAGTATACAAGAATTGAAATCATACCAGGCATACTTTCAGACCACAATGCTATGAAGCTTGAAATCAACCACAGGAAAAAGTCTGGAAAACCTCCAAAAGCATGGAGGTTAAAGAACACCCTACTAAAGAATGAGTGGGTCAACCAGGCAATTAGAGAAGAAATTTAAAAATATATGGAAACAAATGAAAATGAAAATACAACAATCCAAATGCTTTGGGAAGCAGCGAAGGCAGTCCTGAGAGGAAAATACATTGTATTCCAGGCCTATCTCAAGAAAAAAGAAAAATCCTAAATACAAAATCTAACAGCACACCTAAAGGAAATAGAAGCAGAACAGCAAAGACACCCCAAACCCAGAAGAAGAGAAATAATAAAGATCAGAACAGAAATAAACAATACAGAATCTAAAAGAACAGTAGAGCAGATCAATGAAACCAAGAGTTGTTTTTTTTGAAAAAATAAACAAAATTGATAAACCTCTAGCCAGGCTTCTCAAAAAGAAAAGGGAGATGACCCAAATAGATAAAATCATGAATGAAAATGGAATGATTACAACCAATCCCTCAGAGATACAAGCAATTATCAGGGAATACTATGAAAAATTCTATGCCAACAAACTGGACAAACTGGAAGAAATGGACAAATTCCTAAACACACACACACTTCCAAAACTCAATCAGGAGGAAATAGAAAGCTTGAACAGACCCATAACCGGTGAAGAAATTGAATCAGTCATCAAAAATCTCCCAACAAATAAGAGTCCAGGACCAGATGGCTTCCCAGGGGAGTTCTACCAGATGTTTAAAGCAGAGATAATACCTATCCTTCTCAAGCTATTCCAAGAAATAGAAAGGGAAGGAAAACTTCCAGACTCATTCTATGAAGCCAGTATTACTTTGATTCCTAAACCAGACAGAGACCCAGTAAAAAAAGAGAACTGCAGGCCAATATCCCTGATGAATATGGATGCAAAAATTCTCAATAAGATACTAGCAAATCGAATTCAACAGCATATAAAAAGAATTATTCACCATGATCAGGTGGGATTCATTCCTGGGATGCAGGGCTGGTTCAACATTCACAAATCAATCAACGTGATACATCACATTAATAAAAGAAAAGATAAGAACCATATGATCCTGTCAGTCGATGCAGAAAAGGCCTTTGACAAAATTCAGCACCCTTTCTTAATAAAAACCCTCGAGAAAGTCGGGATAGAAGGAACATACTTAAAGATCGTAAAAGCCATTTATGAAAAGTCCACAGCTAACATCATCCTCAATGGGGAAAACTGAGAGCTTTTTCCCTGAGATCCGGAACACGACAGGGATATCCACTTTCACCGCTGTTGTTTAACATAGTGTTGGAAGTGCTAGCATCAGCAATCAGACAACAAAAGGAAATCAAAGGCATCAAAATGGGCAAAGATGAAGTCAAGCTTTCACTTTTTGCAGATGACATGATATTATACATGGAAAACCCAATAGACTCCACCAAAAGTCTGCTAGAACTGATACATGAATGCAGCAAAGTTGCAGGATACAAAATCAATGTACAGAAATCAGTTGCATTCCTATACACTAACAATGAAGCAACAGCAAGACAAATAAAGAAACTGATCCCATTCAAATTGCACCAAGAAGCATCAAATACCTAGGAATAAATCTAACCAAAGATGTAAAAGATCTGTATGCTGAAAACTATAGAAAGCTTATGAAGGAAATTGAAGAAGATATAAAGAAATGGAAAAACATTCCGTGCTCATGGATTGGGAGAATAAATATTGTCAAAATGTCAATACTACCCAAAGCTATCTACACATTCAATGCAATCCCAATCAAAATTATACCAGCATTCTTCTTGAAACTAGAACAAGCAATCCTAAAATTCATATAGAACCACAAAAGGCCCTGAATAGCCAAAGTAATTTTGAAGAAGAAGACCAAAGCGGGAGACAGCCCAATCCCAGACTTCAGCCTCTACTACAAAGCTGTCATCATCAAGACAGCATGGTATTGGCACAAAAACAGACACATAGACGAATGGAATAGAATAGAAACCCCAGAACTAGACCCACAAACGTCTGGCCAACTAATCTTTGACAAAGCAGGAAAGAACATCCAATGGAAAAAAGACAGTCTCTTTAACAAAAACTGCTGGGAGAACGGGACAGCAACATGCAGAAAGTTGAAACTAGACCACTTCCTCATACCGTTCACAAAAATAAACTCAAAATGGATAAAGAACCTGAATGTGAGACAGGAAACCATCAAACCCTAGAGGAGAAAGCAGGAAAAGACCTCTCTGACCTCAGCCGTAGCAATTTCTTACTTGACACTTCCCTAAAGGCAAGGGAATTAAAAGCAAAAATGAACTCCTGGGACCTTATGAAGATAAAAAGCTTCTGCACAGCAAAGGAAACAGCCAACAAAACTAAAAGGCAACCAATGGAATGGGAAAAGATATTTGCAAATGACATATCGGACAAAGGGCTAGTATCCAAAATCTATCAAGAGCTCACCAAACTCCACACCCAAAAAACAAATAACCCAGTGAAGAAATGGGCAGAAAACATGAATAGACACTTCTCTAAAGAAGACATTCGGATGGCCAACAGGCACATGAAAAGATGCTCAACGTCACTCCTCATCAGGGAAATACAAATCAAAACCACACTCAGATATCACCTCACGCCAGTCAGAGTGGCCAAAATGAACAAATCAGGAGACTATAGATGATGGAGAGGATGTGGAGAAACGGGAACCCTCTTGCACTGTTGGTGGGAATGCAAATTGGTGTAGCCACTCTGGAAAACAGTGTGGAGGTTCCTCAGAAAATTAAAAATAGACCTACCCTATGACCCAGCAGTAGCACTGCTAGGAATTTACCCAAGGGATACAGGAGTACTGATGCATAGGGGCACTTGTACCCCAATGTTTATAGCAGCACTCTCAACAATAGCCAAATTATGGCAAGAGCCTAAATGTCCATCAACTGATGAATGGATAAAGAAATTGTGGTTTATATACACAATGGAGTACTACGTGGCAATGAGAAAGAATGAAATATGGCCCTTTGTAGCAACATGGATAGAACTGGAGAGTGTGATGCTAAGTGAAATGAGCCATACAGAGAAAGACAGATACCATATGGTTTCACTCTTATGTGGATCCTGAGAAACTTAACAGAAACCCATGGGGGAGGGGAAGAAAAAAAAAAAAGGAGGTTAGGGTGGGAGAGAGCCAAAACATAAGAGACTCTCAAAAACTGAGAACAAACTGAGAGTTGACCGGGGGGGGGGGAGGGGGGGGAGGTGGGAGGGAGGGGAGGGTGGGTGATGGGTATTGAGGAGGACACCTTTTGGGATCAGCACTGGGTGTTGTATGGAAGTCAATTTGACAATAAACTTCATATATTGAAGAAACAATTTTAAAAAAATTAGAGTCTGAAACCAAAAAAAGTAAAAAAAAAAAAAAAAAAAAAAAAAAAAGAAAACAAGTTGAGTAATATTGATTAAGTAGCAATAGTTTCTATAAATAACAATTTTCTTAAGTTCCCTCTGCATTTAAAGATACATCATAAACTAATATCTGTAAAGTATTGTAAATACCAATAACTAAGTCTTCAAGGCATATGCTGGAAGTAATTTTGAGTAAAATTTAAAACATATGGTCTGTGAATTTTGACTAATTCTTTATAAAATACTTTTGAAATTAACAGTTTATTTTGAAATAGGTTTTTTTTTGGAAAATTCATTTGATTGACATGAGACGTTTGCTGCGAGATGTTGGGGTTAATAAATTTTGATAAAATGAAAAACATTCAATCCCTTGCATATAGTAATAACAAAGAAAATTATTTTAATGAAACCACCACTGTGGCCTTAGAATCAAGCCACTCCTTTTGCTCTCACCTCCTAAAAATAATTAAGGTCAGGACTTCAATTATCATAAAGTTATATATCCAGGAGACAAAAGCAGTTTCCAAATTATTTCACAAGAAGCAGTTAGGTGGAAGAATGAAGGGGAAAAGAAAAGAAAGTTCTTAAATAGTTCTTGTACTCTGATTTAACTTTGATTTAAATGAACAAATAAACATTAAGCAGAACAAAATACCTAAGCAAAAATGGAAAACAGGAAGTCAATTAATGAATAACAATACTGGAATTGGAATTGGGTTGAAACCTCAATACATTACCTAATCTATTGCCTGCCTTGTGGCTGAATTATTTCTAAACCAACAGACAGAAAAGAAGTTAGGCTGTTTCAAAATAAAACTCAAAAAAAGATAATTCTAAAACATATCTGGTTCACCTTCAGGAAATTCCTACTGTTGATTGCCCCTGTTTTTTTGACTTCCATAAAAAAAGAACTACCCATCATTCTCTGTAGACAATAACCCATGGAAGACAGTTATTAAGAGGTTTCAAATTCAGGTTTAATAGATCCCAATTCTATAGCCATTGCTCATGGATTCCTTTTTTTTAAATTTTTTTAGGTTTATTTATTTTGAGAGAGAGAGAGAGAGAGAGAGAGAGAGAGAGAGAGAGAGAAAGAGAGAGAGCATGAGCAGGGGCAGAGAGAGAGGGAGAGAGAGAATCCCAAGCAGGCTCCATGTTGTCAGCACAGAGCCTGACGCAGGGCTTGATCAAATGAACCGTGAGATCATGGCCTGAGCTGAAATCAAGAGTCAGACAGTTAACTGACTAAGCCACCCAGGCACCACATGGATTTTATTTTTTGTTCTCTCCCAACCCTTTAATTTGGGACTTCTCTCTAAACTATGCCCATTTTAAGACACACAGCCAAGGATATGTTATTAACTGAAAGAATTATATAACCCAACATCGAAAAATGCTATATTCTGATTGAACATTCACTTTTTAGTCTTGATTTTTATAAAAATAAATAGTGTTTCATATATCAACTTTTTAAATTAACTTGTTAATTAATATAAGATCTCTTGAACTAGCTAAGTGAGACTAATTTTTAGACATTGTTTCTACCAGCTATCACAAGTTTGAATTGCAGGGGGAAGTGAAGACACATTATACCAAGTTCTGTAAAGCAGACTATAAACTAATTATTAATATACATGGAATTTACAATAAGTGGTGATTTTTCTTATTGTAAAATCTTTAAGGAAAATAGAGATTTAAGCAATAAAGAATTTTCATGTTAATTCATCAAAGGTATCTGGAAGATAACGACACCATTCTTGTTACTTCATTGTGTTTCTGATGCAAATAATTACATCTAAAAAAAGCAGACTTGCCAAATAGATTGCTATCTTCATTTACCAACAGATGACACTAATATATGTATTGAAAAGTTTAGGCGATCAAAATAAAACAATTATAGAACCTGATATATTCTCATCATATATTCCATAATGCAAAGATTAAAATGGAATTGGAGTGCTCTGGGGAGAGTACTTTAAATTTATTGTCATGATACTATTGTTTGAGCATTGATCAATTCTTTTTAATGCAAAAATAAATATATAAAACTCCTTATGTACTGCTGCCTTGTTTGAATTTATTCTTGAGACTGTGCCAGGAGACTGTGTTTGTGAATAAACCAGAAATATTCAAGCGTGAGTAGTTTAGTGGATTGAGATTACTGGAAAATATATGTGAAGACTTTACACTCAAAAAATGTTTCTGAAGGGGTGCCTGGGTAGTTTAGTCAGCTAAACATCTGACTCTTGATTTAGGCTCAGGTCACTGTTTCTAGGTTGTGAGATCAAGCCCCGTGTCAGGTTCTGTGCTGGGCATGGACCCTGCTTAAGATTCTCTCTCTCTCTCCCTCTGTATCTCTCCCCCACTGTGCTCTCTTTCTCTGAAATAAACAAACAAACAAATAAATAAATAAATAAAGAGGATGTCCTCGTTTAAAAAAAGCTTCTAAATATGTTAGAGACCCTTTTTGTAAGTTTATACTGTGCAGTCCAAATGATTGAGTCAATTTAAACTTCATCTATTTTTTTTTTTTTTTTTTGCTGGAAATACATGTATTTTATTTATCCTCTCTTCTCAGAGATAATGAAATTATAAGCAAATAATATGAAGGCATTTTGGCAACATAAACTGGTAAAGTGTATGGGATTATTGATACAGCCAAAAATTATTTGAGAAAGATCCAAGATAAATAAAAATCCAATTGTATCATGGAGGATGGAATTTATTGACACTCCTCCATGTTAGTTAAAAGGAAACATAAACTATAAATTACTTAATAACTGGCACAACTAATTCATTCATCAGAAGCTCTTGAGGGTTACTGTTAACATTGGCGCTCTGTGATGTATACAGTTAAAGCAACACCACCTCCCTTGCTTTCTAAGAGTTCACAATTTGAATAAGTGAATAGCCTTAATTGTTGAGATGAGCTGTCAGCCATCTTCTTTTTTAGCCATTCACATTCCCACTTACAGTTCACAAATTACCCAACACCATGTATGATTTTTCCCGTTGTACAGAAAGGGAAACTGAGACTCAGATAGATTAAATAATTTTCCCAAAGTCACCCAACTAATGAATATATTTTTAGTTCAAGCATAGATGTCTCTAACGTTAAAAAAAAAATAAAGCCGTCAATTATTTCACAATTGCATATTGTTGTCCATGAAAAACACATATTCGTTTCACAAGTGTTTGGGTTTTTTTTAATTTTTTTTAACATATATTCATTTTTGAAAGACAGAGAGAGACTGAGCGCAAATGGGGTAGGGGCAGAGAGAGAGGGAGACACAGAATCTGAAGCAGGCTCCAGGCTCCAAGCTGTGAGCACAGAGCCCGATGCAGGGCTTGAACTCACAGACCGCAAGATCATGACCCAGGCCAAAGTCGGCCGCCCAACCGACTGAGCCACCCAGGCGCCCCTCACAAGTGTTTATTAAGCAGCTATTATGGGCAATACTCTGGGGATATAGTTTTGCAAATGACCAAGCTTCCCTATGAATATCATTGATTCATTAATTCTTTCATCTATTAGTTGCTATCACATGGCCCTGCCCTCATGGAATTTACCAACTTGGTGTTGACCAAGTCAATAAGCAAGTAATTACATAATATTAATTATAATATGACAGCGAGATAAAGGAAACCTACAGGCTATCATGAAAGTATATAAATGAGAAAACTTAGTCTTGGTTAAGAGGTGGTCTGAAAAGAATTTCCTGATAAAGTCAGGTTGAAACAGATCTGAAATAGGACAGGGAGTTAACTGTATATATAATATATATTATATATATATACAATTTACATATTATATATATAATATATATATTATGTAAATTATGTATATTATATATACAATTTACATATTATGTATATTATATATACAATTTACATATTATATATATTACATATATATAAAGGAGTGTTAAGTATGTTCAAAATTTGGAAATCTAAGAATCAAAGTACTATAATAGTTACTAGATTTGCCAAGGTTTGATGGGTGTGCTAGGGTAGAAACAGAATTGAAAAGAATATCCCAAAAGGGTCAAAGATAGGTTCATGTAAGGAATACATATCCTATGCATTAGTTTGTGACTAGAAAAGGGAACTATTTCTGTCATCAAATATTTTTTGAAAGAGATACTATAAGCTCTACAGAGGAAATGATTCAGGGTAAATAACTGAAATACAGTCTAAACATACATATGGTAAGAAATGTTCACAAGTGTGTACGATATGTATTTTGTGAGTTTACTAATTGAATATTAATTTAATCTCGAAAATGATTAATTGGTAAACAGAGCCATGAAAATTATTTATTAAGAAGATGAGTAGCCAGGGTCACCTGGTGGCTCAATCAGTTGGGTGTCCAACTCTTGATTTCAGCTCAGGTTATGATCTCATGGTTTGTGAAATTGATCATTGTGTCAGGCTCCTTGTGGAGCCTGTTTTGGATTCTTTCTCCCTCTCTCTCTTCCTCTCCCCCATGCTCTCTCTCTTGCATGTGCATTCTCTCTCTCTCTGAAAATAAATGAATCAAACACTTAAAAAAAAAAAAAAAAAAACGTGAGTAGCCCGAATACTGTATATATACTATTTGTACATGAGAATATCAACTTCATAGGGCTGTTAATATATTTATATAAAACAATATATGTAAGTCATATTATATGCTGAGCACACAATACATGGCAGATATTATTATTAGCTCAACAAATTGCAGTTTTATTTTTATTTCAATCAACTTGGCATTTGAGACATCTCAATTAGGTGTGATTAAGTTGTGATCTACTAGAGGTAGGGTCATGTCTTCATTAAATGCTAACTACCTTAGATCATTCCTGATGTCTTAAAAATTACCCCCAAAACACCGACTTAATCAAAGGTAAAATTCCATTATTCCTCTCTAGGTCATACATGAAATTCAAGGTGTAATTTCAATTCCTGATAGAAAATTTGTACAACCAAATTCACAAAGCTTCCCTATGAATATCATTGATTCATTAATTCTTTCATCTGTTAGTTGGTATCATATATGAAGCCCCATGCCAGGCACAGTGAATATAAAAAGATAGCTGATGTATCCTCACAAAGTCCAGATAAATTTTTTAAAAATGTAAAATACTTATTAGGGGCACCTGTTTGGCTCAGTTGGTTGTGTCTGACTCTTGGTTTTGTCTCAGGTCATGATCTCACAGTTTGTGGGTTTGAACCCCATGTCGGGCTCGTTGCTGCAAAGCCTGCCCTGGACTCTACATCCCTCTCTCTCTCTGCCCCTCCCTTGCTCTCTACCTCAAAAATAAATAAGCTTATTTAAAAAAAAAAAGAGGACTGTAAGAGAAGATAGTTTTTATCACATTTTCCTTGGAGAAATTCAATAAAACTCTACAAAGCAACTTAGAAAAAGAGGAGTGATTTATACTAATAAACACTTTACAATAAGCTTGGCTTTAAAAAAAAAATCCCCAACCTGTTAGGAGCATATGGATAATTGTGAAAGGCAAGATATTTAGCAAAATATCCAGAAGAAAACCTGACCTTGAAAATTGGAACGAAAATTGAATGAAAGGATAGCGGATACCATGACTACAGAATTGCATAATTATTCAGTCAAATAGATGAAGCATGATCCTGCTGAGATCAATTAACAATGCTTTAAAACACTGTAAAATTATATCTACTAAGGGAAGTAAAATCAAGTTGTTTGTACCTCTTACAGAAAATTAATCTTAGGGTTTTATTTCCCAGATGATTAAAAATAATTTAGGAGACTATAACATCAAGTTGAACCACCTAGTACCTCTCATCCTGAGACTTGAAAGCACTTAAACAACTAATACATTTTCTAACTTTCTTAGTGTTACAAAATGTTCTTTTATTAAAGATACTAAACCATTTCATTCATGTAGGATATAAATGGTCTCATTTGAGAATTCACTTGGAGACTGGTTGAACAAACATTTTGTGAATATTTTGCATCAGCTATTACATCCATTCTGTCCCCACGGATTTTTACTTCAGCATGTATGACTGAATGATATTTTTTTTTCAATGTTTTTTATTTATTTTTGGGACAGAGAGAGACAGAGCATGAACGGGGGAGGGGCAGAGAGAGAGGGAGACACAGAATTGGAAACAGGCTCCAGGCTCCGAGCCATCAGCCCAGAGCCTGACGCGGGGCTCGAACTCACGGACCGCGAGATCGTGACCTGGCTGAAGTCGGACGCTTAACCGACTGCGCCACCCAGGCGCCCCTGAATGATATTTTTTTTAATTTGCTTCCTCACTAGACTGTGAGCATCTTCAGAATAAGGACTCTAATTCATCTTTATTTATTAAGAATTTAGTGTATTTTGCGGTATGTTGTTGACAAGCAGAAGAAAGAATTGCTCAGTTAATTGACAAATTTCCTCTAATAGAAAAAATATATAAAAGATTATCATCATCACACAGCGTTTGTTAGAGTAAATGTTTAAACACAAAATGGAGTGGAACCAGTAGACTACAAGAGAACTTTAGGCATATCATGAACTAAACTTGTGTCATAATAAGTACTGGGCCACACTGGCACCATGTGATTTGTAGGCATCAAATTATATTGTTATGCCATTTAAATCTGTATTTGTTTTTCCTAATGAAAGTGCATTAACTTTCATAAACCACTTCCTAAGCATGAGCATAATTCCTAAGCTGCTGGCCATCTCATGGTCCTCAGTGGGATGCTATAAATGGAGCAAACATTAGACTACATTTGCCATTTTAAAAGTTGTCTTGAAGCTTCAAAAAGGTTTAGATTTTTTCAATCAAAAGGACACTATTGTTAATCATTATTATTTTAACTTAATGAAAAAGATTCAAACAAAGTATTAGCTGCCGGAGAAGAAATGATAGTAAACCAGAGGTGTCTTATTTCACCTATCTAAGAAGAAGACAGGTCACTGGAGTGATTTGGCTGGGATGAGGGGTGAATGAACACAGATTACAATGTGTTTTAAACAGCAGCACAAGAAAAATCTATTGTCACTATTTTTTTTTAATTAAAGTAAATCCTTAGGTGGGCTGATTATAAATTCCAAGGGAAGAAAGTGTGAAGCAGTGAAATAGTGTAAAACCAAGCACCTACAAATTTATGTCGTCTAGGTAATATCATTCTGTTTTGATATTGGTATATAGGGCCCACAGGTAACATAAATGAAAGTGTTTAGAGTCAGAATAACGGTCAAATGCAATAAAGAAAATCCATTGCACAATATCCAAAACTAGTAGTTTCTGGATATATACTCTTGATCTCTGAATAAGAAGCAATTAATGTTCTTTCAATTTCAAATACCTGTGCTCTGTTTTTTGGCAAAATAAATTTTACCACCTAAGCTAGACTTATGAAAAACAATACTATATTTTTATTTTGTATTAAAATATATGCATGGGAAGGTCATGAAATACAAAAAAATTTATGATTATCCAAACCTAACTATAGCCTGTATAGCCACCATAATGTTAACAAAGCAAAAAATAAATAAAATTATAGAATGGAAGCATATTAGCAGCCATCCTCATTTTAAAGTTTCTAAAAATGGAGTAATGCTGCATCTGGTATGAGTAGTGTTTGATAACTTGATTCAGAATAATAGAAAAATATGAATAGACTCTCCTCTTGGATGACAGAATTGGGACAAGTATCTGTATTAAGACTTGTGGGTAATTTAATTCTGTAGAAGGATGTGTTAAGCTGATTATGGATAATTTACTAGATTATATATTCATCCCGTGTGAGTGAGAGATGCCACTATGTTTCAGCAATTAATCAATCACCAAATAATTACTGAAGCCTGAAGTATAAATGTCAAAGGGATATAAAAAATAGGACACTGTTTCTGTTCTTTTGGAACTTATAACTCAATTGGAAACATAAAACATGTATAGTATGACCTTCTGGCAATTAAATAATAAAATGGACTCCATAGCTCAACTTTTAAAAGTTACCTATTATATATTTATATAAAAGGAATAATATTGTATGAAATAAGAGAAGGATTTTAGTTGGAGAGGAGTCAAGAGAAGAGTCACATTACATGAATAAAGGCAAGAAAGAGAAATGTACAAGATGTGGTCAAGGGTAATATGCAAAACAAATCGCTCAAGTAGAATACCATATAATGAAACCCTAGAAATGACTATTAGGGGGACGCTTGGATGGCTCAGTCAGTTAAGCGTCTCTCAGTTTCTGTTCAGGTCATGATCTCACAGTTTATGAGATTGAGCCTCATATCAGGTTTTGTGCTAACAGTGTAGAGACTGCTTGGGATACCCTCTCTCCCTCTCTCTCCCTCCCTCTCTCTCTCTCTCTCTCTGACCCTCCCCTGGTCATGCTGTGAAAACAAATAAATAAACATTGAAAACAGAGAAATGAATATTAGGGTGACACTCTGGAGAGGCTTTAAATTAGCGGTCTTAGGGTCAATCTTATGCTAATGCAGCCAAAAAGGCCTCATAATGAAATGAAACAGACAGCAGTTCTTCTATGTGACTCTCTGGCTGGTCTAGGCTAGGAGGGAACAGACTATGCCCGCAGGTCTTCAGGGACCCAAGATTTCTTCCATTTTGCTGCTCTGTCATCCCCTTGGGCCTTGTGTTTATAAACTTGGTGGCACTGGATTTTGAGAAATGTTGAATTCCAAGCTACCTTGAATTCAAACAGAGGCTACTGAGAGAAAGAAATTTTCCCTCCCTTTCCTTTATTCCGGACAAAACCCATTCTCATTACTACATTCTATTCAAATTGCAAAGTTTCTGGGAAATGCACTGCCTTTTTCCCCCCTCCCTGTTAAGGTCAGTTCTAGTTCCTCATGGATCAGTACCTGTGAGAGAAGAAAAGGAATGGTCAAAATAAATATCCCTATGTGGATAAGGGAAGAAAAGGAAATATTCCAGTCAATGGTCATGAAAATGAATAGAACATATTAGACATTACGAGAATCCTCCTACCTCAGAGGTCCCCAGTTTTGTTCTTGAGAATGTACTCCTTGTCCTGTGTCTTCTGTTGTCCCCTGGCATTTCCTGTCAAATAGTTCTTACCTGTCCACATTCTCTGTGGCAAAATCTGAAGTGGGAATGGGAGAGTAGACTATCCTTGGGAGCACAGGACTTATATCCTAAAGATGCACTTAAGAATTTAACAATCGGGGTGCCTGAGTGGCTCAGTTGGTTAAGCATCAGACTTTGGCTTAGGTCATGATCTTGTGGTTCGTGGATTCAAGCCCCACGTCTGCACTGATGGTACAGAGCCTGCCTGCGATTCCCTCTCTCCCTCTCCCTTCCTCTGCCCCTCCCCCACTTGCAGTCTCTATCTCTCAAAATAAATAAACTTAAAGAAAAAAATTAATAATCAAAGGGATTTGAAGAGATCTAGGATTTATTTGGCTAAAACTCCCTCCCTCATTAGGAACTGGTTTGTTTCCAGTTATTTTCACATGCCAATGAACACTCTCCACCCACCCCCAAACTATTTTCCACCTTTCTCATTGTCTCTTTAATCAGGACTACCTTGGGGTAATCTGAAGCAATCAGCTTGGGCAGGAATGCAACATTATTGGTCTCATCTTTGCCCCAGGGCTGGCCTCCATCCTTTGACTGAGAAATTTAATAAGAGACTCTGATAAGCCTTCCTATCCCCTGCTGTACAGAAGCAGTTGGCTTTTCCAACCCAAAACTCACCAGAATTTTAGAGTCTATTCCCTTCCACCCGTCTTTTAAAACTGGCCACCTATGCCTGAGTCTGTGTTGTAAAACCTTATCAAAGACAGCCAGGAAAAGGCACAGGCTTTAACAACTTTCCCTTCATTCTTTTGAACTAGAGCCTCAGTGTTCTGCCTTCCACGTCGTCAGAACGAGTACAGTAAAACACTGCATCACAAGGAACTTGTTCTGTGAATGTTCTGCAAGAGAAAACATTTCTAGTAAATGTTAACTTGATAAACGAGCCATGTCTTGCAATACAAGTAGTATGTGACACTGAACGTCATATGATCACAACTGAGTCAATGGTTCTTGAAATTTGCCTTGATATACGAGTGCTTGCAATTAAAGTATGTTTCCAGAATGAATGAACGCTCTCAAACCATGGTTTTACTGTACTTCACTACACTTTCCATGACAGAAAAGTCACCAGCTGCATAGTTCATAATGTTTCCTCACTGTTATTCCTGACCACAAATCATTAACACATGTTGTGGGTATTTATTTTAACACACCACTTCCAGTACAAATATTTCATCAATGCCAGACACAAAAACCATTTTTTAAAGCATAAAGGGAGTTCACATAGCTTCCAGGAACAAGCCGTAGGCTGGACATCTTGATTAATACAGAATTAGCCCAATAAGCAGACTGCTACCTCAAAGCCACCACTGGAATGAAGTTTCCCTGGAGTCACTGACACTGCACCACCAACCTCTAACCAGCAGAAGGAGACTGGAGAAGAATCATTTGAAATTGCAATTGAAAAATCAGGGAGTCATAGCAAGAAGCAACAAATACACCACCATGTTTTACGTGCAGGAAGCCGGAAACTGCTGGAGTGACGTAAAATTGCAGCATGGATAATGAAATCCACAGTGCGAATCTACAGGAAAACTGCCTGCGCCTAAGTTTCGTGCTTCATTCTCACCTTAAGTGCATACGCTTGATGGGACTTAACTCATATTCACCATAAGGATGTCTCAGAAATGTGGGGATTTTTGCTTTGATTTTTCCCTGCCATTTTCAATTACAGACTGAAATAGAGATTAACAGAATTTATCTGATCATTCTGCCTCATTTTTAGGTATCTTCCCTGCATCCTATTTGAGAGTAATTTATAGGTTAATTCTTTCAACGTACCCCCATATAATCCTTCCAATTCTGCTTACAGAAGCAAGTCCAATTTCCCATTTGATGGTCAAAATCCTCCACAATCATGCCCGTTTAAACCGCTCCAACATCTCTCTATGCTCACCTATTTACTCTATTTCAGTCAGATATTCACCGCTCCTTCTCAATATACCATATGGATTCTTGCTTCACAGGTTTCCATACAACATATGAAACAATTCCTATTTCTTCTTGGTCTACACAATGTTTATCCTTAGAGACCTAAATGAACTCCTACCTTCTCTATAAAGATTCCTAAACACTTCAGTCCACGTTGATCACCTTTCTTAACCTGAAGTTTTTATTTTTTATTATATTCATTAATCATTTATTCTAATGTCTTGAGAGATCTTATTTTATCACCTGTATTGTTTTACTTTTTAATTCAACAGTGTTCTCTATCTTCTGATGTGTAAAAATTGTGCACTCAATTGGTGACTATAATCAAAGCAGACATTATGTTTTTAATGTGCACCTTTAAGACCTCAAAGTCTTTCATTCGGACTCACTGGGCTCTTAGTATTTATTTAGGTTAAAAAACTTGTTTAAAAAAAAACTGGAAAGTTAGGAAAATATGATAAGTACAAATTAGGAAAATATGCTAAGTCCAAATTACTTCAAATCCCTTTGCAAATTCAATTCCCTTCGAGAAAAAAAAAATTCTGAATCCTATACTGAGACATTTTGAGACAATAATCTCTGTGGAGGTAGGATTTGTGGGGAATTGGAAACTAAGGTCTTGAGAGTTTCCTGGATGACAAGGAATACAATGAATCCTGATTATTATATTCTTCCAGAGTAATGCTCAATCTTTCCTCCCTACAGGAATAGCTCTGAAGGTGTGGAGGAAAATTAGAAACAAGCAAAGGGGCTTGTTCCAGTTAACTTGCATTCTTGCAGTTGACTTTATCATCAGAAAATGAAATATAGTGAAAAATGCTCTAGGAATGAAATCAAATAAACCTGGCAATGAATTCTATCTGTGCCATTTACTAATGTGTGGCCAGAGGGGCTTTTAATACTTTGGTTTCTTCTCTGGTACCATCAGCATTACTGAAATTTATTTGAGCTACTTAAGCAAATTAATAGGAACTCACTATAATTTTAACTATGTTGTGAGTTTCTTGATATCACATTTTAACATTCATTTAATGGTCACTTGTTTCATACTGAAAGGATTTGCACATGAACTCATTCTCCTTAGGAAATGCGTATTTATGAGCCTGGAGTTCATTGAATATGTCTGATTTCATTCTATTCAAACCACATCACATTTAACAATGGCAAAGGTTTCCCAACAATGCATTTACATTGTCATTCAGTTCATTTATCTTCACTGAGATCTTAACATTTAGAATGTACTTTACCTTTTTAAGCACTGACATCTACTAATCATGCTAACTAGTTTTGTTGCTGGTTATAGCTCATGGTATAGCACAATAGAAATTGCTTCACAAGAGCTATGAAAAACTAATTGAAACCAATTATGACAATTATCTCTCTGTTCAATTGCTTGCACTAGACTCTTCCCTCATTCCATACTGTCAGACTGCCGACAATTTTCCCTGATGTGACCTATCCAATTGCATTTCAGCCTTTATTCAGTGAGCATTCATACTTCTGATTAAAATTAATAGGAGCTATGCATGCTTTGAGTGAGGACTGGAGTTATTAGGATTGTAATATGAATATAAGTGAGAATTAAGTATCATTGGACCTTCTTATTTTAATTAAGTACCCAAACACTCTTAATCAAGCATATAATTAAATTTAAGGGGAAGTGCATTGTGTGCTAATTGCCATTGATTATTAATAATATGCTTATTTATGCATGCAAACTCTCTAACAGCATATATCTCCAAACTATTTCTGAATGACAATAACTGAATTCCGCATAATGAAACTATTAACGAAATGGAGTCTTACAAGAAATGTCCGATGAGAAAATAGTGCAGATCTCAGAACACCTGTTTCCTAACTTTTCCTTTTGAAAAATTAGAAAATGTCACATGAACTCATATGGAAAAACATCCGTTAAATGGAATTGCTGCTCTCTTCCCCACTTTTATTTTGGGGAACAATATATGTTTTGGGGATATTTGGTTCAAACATTCATGAGCACTAAAAAAGAGTTCGCCTTTATTTCAGCTTTGATTTTTTTCTAATTTTGCAATTATATACATTTCATTGCAGGCTTTCTATTTATTCTTTTCACATACTAATTTATTCATTTATTATCTAATGGTCATCCGTCTATTAAGCGGTTACTGCATACCACACATTGGTCTAGGCACTGGAGGATACAACAGTAAGCAATACATACCCCTCCCTCTTGGAGCTGCCCTCACTGCCCACAAGTGAGCTAAATTTGTGAGCATGTGGTGGAGAGGGGACACGTAGTAAATAGTACTTAAATATTATGAACTATTATTAAGTAATAAATTTTAAGGAGAAATATAAAGTAAGGAAGGAGATGAGAAGTTCGGCAGGGGAGGTAGAAATTTTACATATGATAGCCCGGGAAGATCTGAGATGGTGACATTTGAGTTAAGATCTAACTGGATGAGGAATTAGCCATAAGGATATTTGAGAACATACTCCAAGAAAAGAAACTGAAAATTCAAAGCCCCTGATGCATAGATTTTCTGGGGGTATTCATGGAATAGTAAAAGTCCATTTTAGTCAGAGTGGACTGACTTAGGCGGAAATTGGGAGGAAATGAGATCAGAGATTTAAAACAGGGCCAGACAGTATATGACTTTGAAACCATTGTAAGCATATTTTCAACTGATTCATTTGAAATCTCTTTAAAAATAAGTTTATATAGCTATTTCCTGATATATTTAAGGCATATAAATTTTCTCCTCACAAAGGAAAAGAGAGACTCACTCTCTTTTAACACCCCCAACTATCCCCCTAACATATTCTTCTCATAAAATTTTGGTTGAAATATTTAGTTAAACGTTATAACTATGCAAATGCTATTCTCAGCCACAGTTATGCATTGTATTCATTTATTTCTTGTTTAAGCTTGTTTTCCCTAGGGTTAACAATTTCCAGTCTTTTATTTTTTATTTCATGTTGAGTAAAATCTCAACTTAAAACTCTTTGCCAATTGTCCGAACCTCTTCACTAACATTCTGACACCTCAAGCATGCAACTTTGACTCAATGAAGAAAAATTTTCAGAACATTCCAATCTCCATCTGGGCAAGTTGATTTCTAGTACATGTTTCTAGTACCAGGAATTATTCTGGTAATTCCATTAAACTGTCTTAGTTGGATCATGTCTTTCCTACATCCCATAATGTTCTCTTTGTTACAATGAAACACCAGTAGCATACAATGTGTGCGTAAGAGACAAATAATGCATTTATAGGTATAAATGTCTTCATCCTATGCTCAAATTCCATGATAGACTAGATGAGTTCAGAATTCTAGTATGGAAACCATTTACATTAGGGTTTGCAAGGCAAAGCAAGACAATGTCGATGCTTTGAAGACCAAAGTTACTCTGAATTTTGTCACTTTGATTTTGAGCTTATTTTTCCTGATTTCTCTTGCTAAAAATTTGTATATCATCACCCAGTTTAGAGTTTTGTGTTATTTGACAAGGAAGAAATTATTGTCATCAATTGTTCTGGATGCTTGTTGAGCATTTCAATTTTAATATTGAAACTCAATTCATGTCCTTTCCATTAGAAAAAAAAATGGATGACTTTCATCCTTCATTTTATCAGTGATCTCTTTTAAGAATGATTTATTTGAAAGTGCTAGTGGATTGCTCCTCTAATTATTATTGCTACTGCTACTACTCTATACCTTCTTTCTTAATTCTTCTGGCTTTTTCTCTTGCTTCTCTGAAGTTTTCAGCAAATTTACCTTTAAATCGCCCTATTGACTTTTTCATTTTTCTTTTTTTTTTTTTTTTTAACATTTTCTAAGTATTTCCTTGTTCTTTTTCTATGGTATGCTCATGTCTCATATCTTTTTAAAAACATTCATGTAAGGGGCTCCTGGGTGGCTCAGTCGGTTGGGCATCCGACTTCAGCTCAGGTCATGATCTCGCAGTCCGTGAGATGGAGCCCCGCGTCGGGCTCTGTGCTGACAGCTCAGAGCCTGGAGCCTGTTTCAGATTCTGTGTCTCCCTCTCTCTCTGACCTTCCCCCATTCATGCTCTCTGTCTCAAAAATGAATAAACGTTAAAAAAAATTCATGTTAGTCTTTATGTTCATTTTTGAAGTTTTCTTTTTGCTCACATAGAATCTATTTTTTTTTAATTGTTATGTTCTTTTCGTGTGAGACTTTAGCATCTATGCTAGAGAACTTCTTCAAAAGTCAGATTTTTGAAGCCACTGGGTGGCTCAGTTGGTTAAGCGTCCAACTTCGGTTCAGGTCATGATCTCATGGTTCGTGAGTTTGAGCCCCACCTCAGGCTCCGCACTGACAGGATGCAGCCTGTTTGGGATTCTCTCTCTCCCTCTCTCCCTGCCCATCTCTCCCTCAAAAATAAATAAATAAACTTACCCCAAAAAAGTTAGATTTATTTTTGTCTAATATTTACAACTATTTAAGTAAAAAGAGGAATAGATGCTCTGAGTATAGGTGTAGTGCTTGATACACATAGACTACACTATAGAGTAATTGTCTTGATAGTTTTGTTGACAGACCAACTAAGTCAGTAACTTTAAGTGTTTCCTATTGGACTGATTATATTCTGCATAAAAGAACCTTAAGTAATCTTCTTGGAAAATACAGAGATAGTGCCAGTTTTCTGTGAGTTAAGTGATAAATAATGTGTGTGTGAAGGAGGGGTGTCAAATTTTGTATAGAAATATCCACTTAATCCACCTAGCTTTTGAATTGGGCCTTTCTTTTCAACTGTATCTGAGACTCACTACCCAGAGACTATTTTAGCCTTTCTAAAAGAAAACACTTCCAATATTCAGTTAGGGTACAGAAATAGAAGTTGCCAATCTCATGTTTTTGGTTCTCTCACAGCTTCTTAATTGGATTTTCAACTAGTCTTCTTCTTTTAAGCCTGAATTTCACTGCCTCTTTTAGGGATACCTGGTGCCACCAATTAATGAGACCTTCTGGACATTCTGCACTATAAATTGGATTGCTTCTTGGCTTTCCCCTTAGTGAATTAGGATTCAACCTTCTGGTGACTTCTGAGTCTGTTACCACTGGTTCCTGTGATTACGGGCTTCCAAAATATTATTTGGTTTTAATCCTCCTCCATTATCTATATTCTTGTGAGTTTCTGGCATTTAAAAACCTTTTATTTTAGATGTGTGTGAGGAAAAAGTAACAGTCAATGTGTTTAATCTTTTATCATCACGTGAAACTCCATACCTGGGCCTCATATATCAATTGGAAAATAAGAAATAAACTATAAAGTAGACATCACTTACTAAACATATGGTACATTAAGTTGTAGTAGATAAAAGCATTGCATAATCAGAAATCTAAGAGGTTTATAATGATCTATTTTAAAATATGTAATTGTATGTATAAATAAGTATAAATATACTTATAAATAAATATGTAGTGTTCTATAAGTTCTGGAGTCATTAAATTAGCAAATATGTTGGATATACCTGCATTTTAATCTCATTTTTATTTAAATTAGCTGGAAGGTACACCTTGTACATTTGTCAAAACTCACAGGATGTACAATGCCAAAAGTGAACTGTAATGTAAACTATGGACTTTGGGTGATCACATTGTGTCAATGTATGTTCTTTAAAATTTTTTTAATGTTTATTTATTTTTGACAGAAAGATAGAGAGAGTGAGCATGAGCGGGGGAGTAGCAGAGAAAGAGGGAGACACAGAATCCAAAGCAGGTTCCAGGCTCTGAGCTGTCAGCACAGAGCCCAGTGCTGGGTTCAAACTCATGCACTGGAAGATCATGACCTGAGCCAAAATTGGATGCTTAACCAACTGAACCACCCAGCCCCCAATGTACATTCTTCAATTGTAACAGATGCACCACTCCAGTACAGTGGTTCTTAGGCAGATGTTTCAGATATTTTATGAACAATATTGTTTTTTTTTTAGATTATCTTGGATCTCTTTTGGGATAAAGGTAATCATTTAGTTCTTAAAGACTTCAGGAAAATGTTATAAATATATGTTTAAATGTCATTGTTTCCAATAAGCAATATCATATCTACTAAAACTGTTCACTGTAATAAAATTCAATCAAACTCACAGCCAATTAGAAAAAAAATATTCCACTATCATGGTGAATAACACTCACTATATGCTAAGGAAAAAACTTGTTCCAATTCTTCCTAAATTCTGTGTCTGAATACTGCTGCGTGTATTTTTTTTTTAATTTTGTATTGAACTGTTAGTTTTAGCTTTAAAAGCATATATAGAATTACAAATCTAAGATGTATAATAATAAAATACATTGGGGAGGCTGAGAGTATGTAGGCACAAGAGGTATTGGGAAACTACTTTCTGTTCTATTTTGCTGTGAATCTAAAACTCCTGTAGAATGAATTCTATTAAAAATAAAATTAAAAAAATTATTAGGAAATGCCACCCTCTCATAAATTATGGGGAGAAATTTCAGTCCCTTTCTCACTCTGTAGGAGGCTTATGTAACTGCTCACCTGCAGGATAACCTTTTTTTTTTTTTTTTTTGTCTCTCTGGCCCTTGAGCTATTGGTCTGCCAACTTTTTCTGTACTTCCTCCCCCTTTTTTCTATGGAGTAAACTCACTGGAGAGGCTCTAACTCTAAAGGAGACCAATTCTATTTTCCACCTGTTGATGTGTGGATGAGCAAGTATGTTTGAGGCTAAAAATGGAAGGCTAAATCCAGGTCCTGGGCTCACTGCAGCCACCTTTCCAGCTTTAGCATAACAGAGCTAATATTTTGATCCATTATGACTTCTTTGACTAGTTCCCAACTGGTTCAGAATGTAGAAAGAAGAGATGAGAGAATGGATACTTCCTTACTCCAACACATATATGTCTTATATCTCCTGCAAATTACTCATATTTTCTCCATTCATTCAATACTCAGTTACTGGATTTGTGTGTGCTCAGCATGGTGCCATGGCTTTCCAAAATTGCTCCCTGCTCTGTAGACACATACTTTCTAGTGGAAGAAACTCTATTGAATATTTGACCACCATATTAGGTGAAAATAGGGTCATCTTTAAAAGGCCACATGGAACACCAAAAGAGCAAAAAAACAATTTTACCTGGAAAACACAGAGAAAAATATATTCCAACTGGTTTTTCAATTATGCATAAGAGCTCATTTGGTTAAGACAGGATAAAAGGCATGAATGAATAGGACTTGTTTGGGCAATAAAAGCAAATTAGAGCCACCAGAGTTAAGAACATATGGTTATGTAGACAAACGGATGCAAAACTATAAAGATATATAGGGGCCAGATTGTAAACACTATTGATTAGTTTATATTCTAGTTCACAATCATTGGGGCTTTCACAAAATTTAAATGGCATGACCAAGATTATATTTTTAAAATACAGGTATGGCAACAGAACCAAAGCTGAAATGAAACAAAGCAAAAGGATGCTATAGACAATGGAATCATCTAGTTTTCCCCAACCAGAGAAAAGAAAGTCTTATACCAATGGTAAACTAATTTCTTATTAAAGTTATTCCCATACACAGGAATGTCTCATAACTTCTTTCGCACTAGAGAAAGCTTCAAATCTTCCTGCAATTAATGACAACCACAGTTTAAGCTCACTCTTCTTATATAATCATATCCAACTCTGCTTGTTGAAGAGTGCTCCTAAAATTTGCAGTAAAATGACTTAAAGATCTTAAATTTAGCACAGGTCATGTCACTGTGGTTGTGTGAACTCAGGCAAGTATTTTAAGTCCTTGGTGGTGGAATTTCTTTACCTGTTAAGTTCCAGGAAGGCACAGACCACGTCTATCTTGTCCATTAATACACTTAGCCCAGAGCCCAGAGTATAGAACATAAGTGTCAGTAAACATTTAATTGATTAAATGAAGTGTCCATAAATATTTGCCTTATGTACCAGATAGGGGTCCTCTGCAGAATCAAAGATAGAAGAGATAAGTATTTTAAACAGTTTAGCCATTTTAAAAATGCTAGTTACGTGGTATACACACATACGTATATATACACACACTTACACACATTTTACTACAAAAATAATGCAAGTTGACTACAGAAAACTTTAAATTAAAATAATTCACCAAAAAAAACCCCAAAATACCCAACAGGCGTTATTTTGCTATGCCAAGATAATCATTACACCCAGGCTTCTTGTATGGAAATATACACCTTGTAAGAAGACCATAATATACACAGACTATTTTATATATAAATAGTATTTATATTCTATTTTTATATAAATAGATTGTAAAAAGTAAGCATATAATTAAATGCTATAAAAGTTGAGTTAAAAATTATAAATCATTTATTATAACCATATTCAATAACTTAATTCTCTGGTATATTGCGTAACACTTTTCTCATGTTCTTTGTAGAGAGAACTAACCAGAGAGATCATTTTTACATATAACTCAATTAGGAAACAACACTCCACAGGGGGATTCAGCACTGGTGTCACAGATCCATATTTGATAAACATATAGACTCTTAAATATAGTTGTTCTTATAAAGGATAGTGTGAGTAAATTAATGCTGAAATAACCAATACACGAATACCTATTTTTACAATACCTATCAAAAGATCAACATGTCCTGTGATCCATTAGTGTTTCGTGGTCATGATGTGGAGCTGGACTTGAGGTCAACAGGGATTCCCATTTAGCTCTGCCATGTTTCGGCTGGGTGACCTTGAACAAATCACTCAACTCCATGAGCTCCAAATTTCTTACATGTAAACTAGATACAATCATCATATCACACATGGTTGTTAGGAGGATTATATGGGACTCTGTTGATAAAATGCTTAGCACATTGCCCAACACCTGGAAATCACTACTCAGTGATTGTCACTTATTATTATCACAATTACTTTGCACATATGCCACCATAATGTTACATCCCAACACATACATTTTTATCAAACTTTGAATTTTACCCTTTAGAAAACCCTCCAAAATTTATTCCAGAATTGGTCTTCATTTCCTAATGGAAGCAAAGATTGTATATAGAGAGATTTTGCAGTGCTTCTCTGCAAAAAGGGAAAACAGAATATTTATCTTGGGGAATATGTTGACCTTTCCACCACATAATCCATATACACAATTGACAAAAAAGTCCCTGACCAATATTTTAAAATGTCCTTCTTTTTCTTCTAATTTACACATTAATTCAGGTCAGGGTTTTGTTTGTTTGTTGTTATTTGTTTTGTTTTGTTTTCCATGAAAAAAAATCTTAACTCATTACTAAGCAGCTTTTCTGGCTGAACTAAATAATTGTTTCAATTTCTTTGCAACCTTAATTATTACCATTTAATCATTACTCCCTCTAGAAGCTGAAGAACTATATCCATAGTAGCCTTACTGAGGCTCTCTGCTGACCATTTCAGAAACTGCATATTCCCTGAGACTGTATTTAACCTAATGTCATATTGTCATTTGGAATAATATGTAGAATTATCAAAATACCCACAATCATTAAACACAGCCAATATTAAAGATACTGTAATCTGAAATTACTTAGCACTAAAGAGGCAAATTAACCACTAACAGTAAATCATTTCTCTTCCTCTATTTTAAAGAGATGTTGAGTATTGATTACGACTCATCATGCTAATCAGAAGTAAATTTACTTTCCCAATGGTATTGGTAATATAGTATAGGATATTTCTATAGAGTACATTGTGGGTAGAATAACTGTTTAAACCATAGTTGGGTATTAACAACTTAGTACTTTTTAGTAAGCCCTTAAATTAACAATTGCTTTATCATTTTTTTACTGTGAAATATTTGAACTGAGATTCACCAAAATAAAATATGCACATACCTACCCTATTGGTACAGAGGATTTTTTTAGCCATGTGTTTTCATGGAGGGCAAGTAAACACAGGCTCAGAGACATTAAGCAGCTTGACCAAAATTACATTGTTAATAAATGGTAGATGTAACTTTTGATGTGAGGTGAATTATTTTTTTCCAGTACACCATGCTGCTTCTCATCATTACAGAAATTATAATAATTTCCATGACATTACAAAGTTCTGAGAAAATGAAATACATAATAAAATGACTTGTTACTGTCATACTGGAGCTAAAAATGTTGCTTCCTATTGTGGAAACAGCTCTCTTGGGCCAAGGTCCTTGGTCATTAGGACATGAGTAATGAGGATCATGTTTGATTACATGCTGACAACTCCCACTATTACCTCCAACCCAAATCTTTTCTCTGTGCTTATTTATACATCTGACTGCCTATTTAACATCTCCATGTAGATGCATCTAAATGGCATCTGAAATTTAATATGTCCAGACTAGACTTTTTCATGCCTTTTCCCCAGTCTCTGGCATCTTTAGTAACCAACACCACAACGTTCCTCATTGTTAAAAAAGAAACTTAGACGTCGTCCTTATATCTGTGACTCTCCTGATTCCTTTGCTTCAATTCATCTACAAATTGTATCATACCCACCCTTAAAATATGTCTATACCTGCTCCCTTCTTTCCAACTCTAAGGTTACCATTTTATTTCAAACCTCCAAAATCTCTTTCCTGGATGCTGTATATGTTCCTACTTGGCATGTCTACTTCCATTTTTTCCCTCCCAGCAGTGCATTTTTCTACAGGCAAGAGGGATCATCCTCAAGATAAATCAGAGCTTGGCACGGCCAGTTCAAACTTCTTAGTGATTCTCATTTCATGTGTAATACTGTGCATGCCCTAAAATGCCCATGTGCTGTGATACACACTGCACTGTAGCTAAGCAGACCTCCTTTTAATTTCTTTGAAACCCAGCAAATCTACTCCTGTACTCACTCCTTCCTTCCAATCGCAACTTAACTGTCACTGCCTCAATGGCCTTTTTAAAATCTCTAGTCTTTAATAGCATTAATACAAAAAATAATTACTGAACTTGACATTTACTTCTTTATTATTTGGGGAGAATGTAAATCTCTTCAGGGTAGAGGCTATTAACTATTTCATCCATCAGTGGTTTCCAGGGCATTCTGCAATCCCTGGCATCCAGAAAGTGCTAAATGCTAGTTCAATTAATGAATTAAGTAGAAAGTTCACGAAGCAGCAAGATTTACTAAAGTTCACAAAGCATCTAGGTTGAAGGGGGGCACTTCAAACCTTTATCTAACAACTCTTTCTACAGACAGCTTCACACTAAAGATTTCCTTGTAATTATCTTGATCTAGATCTCACTGCATGGGGCTTATTTATGGATTCAAATCATTTCCCCTGGTCATAACTCTGCTAGAAGAATTCTGAACTGCTGACAAATATCCTTCTTATTTCAATGCTAGGTTTTTTGGCTCTTTATTTTCTGAACCTCTACTGACATTATTTCCAGAATGCAATGAAATTCATGGAGAATGCAGTTACTTGCATTTTATAATAGCTGTCTTCGTGTATTGTACAATTTCGAAAGTCTCTGGTAGCTCTATCAGAGGTTAATTGAAAGTAGAAATATCAAATTTCAAGATTATGATTAGAGTTTTACTCAACCAATCTTCTCTGCTCTTATGTGACCCAGAATGATCTAAACAGTAACTAGATCTTGAACTAAAAAGTATGTTGTCTGATGAACACTTTTATGTTTTGTATGGTAAGAACACTGTATATTGTCAGGGAATGCATCATTAGAAAACTTGTGCATTCCTTATATACTCTCTGTTTAAAGTGAAGCTTTACAAGTGTTACGTAACTCCACAATGTTTTCAAGGTGGCCATGCCTTCCGACTTTGGCTATTACTATAACCTGAACAATGTGCAGAGACAATATGTAACTTTTTGAAATAAAAATTACGTGTTTTCAAAAACAATCTTTGTAACAGGAATTTTAGTTTTTATTTTTTTATCCCATGTAAATCAGATTATTCATGATTAGTTCATTTTACAAAATGCTTTTAATAAATTGTATAAATGGAAAGGAAAAATTAGATATGCAAATTTTATTTCCCCACAGTTTATTTATCCCCCCCCCCCCGGTTGAGTGGGTTTTTATCTTATAAATATAATTTCAGCATAGATTTCTTGGTATTACACACCCTACAGCCGTAGCCCAAACTGCCACAACTAATATACCACATGTTTTGCTACTAAAACAGAGCCACAAAACTGGAGAAAAGTAAAGCAAAGCAAAAACAATGCTCTATTGATGGCACTTTCACGAAATTGTAAATTTACTGGAACTATGCCAAATTGTAATACTTGACATCATATCCATTCTGTTGCTATAAACCAGGGCTAGTATAAAGCAACTTTCCTCTGCATAATGGCTGCTGTTTTTGCTTAAAATTAATTGTACATGTGTTTAATTATATAGCAGCTCTTGAAAGTGATTATATAAAATGTTACTTCTTCTTGGTCTTGCTTGGATCTCTCAAATTATAGTTCTCTAACTCTGAAAGCAACAATGAATTTTAATAAAGGGCAGGGTTTGCAAATTACTGTTGCCGGGTTGCTGCCAGTTACTGAAAAAAAGGCCTGTTTTAGAAACTGAATGAAGTTCTATTGTCTTTGTTCACTTCCAAGAGAAAAGGGAATAGAATTATTCAACTAGGCCACCAGAGGGCACTCTGATGATGACCATGTCTTCTGATTGGTCTAAAGACCTTTGATGTTGCCTTTCATTCTGAAAAAATTTCTATCTGGAACTCCAAAATTTATACTATAAGTAATTTTCAAAGAACAAAAAGTATACTTTGTAAGTTCTTAAGTCAAGGTTGCCTGTTTTTACTCAAAACCTGTTATGATTCAGGCACACTTGTACATAGACTGATTTAGACTGATTAAGCTTTGGTTTAAGCTACCAAATTGAGGTGTATTTAATTTGGAAGCAACATAAAGCAGTATAATGATTCAGCAACCTATTTATAGGTGTAGCTTTATGCAAACATGTAGTATAGAGATTGAATATGCAGCTCTATAATGTAGCTTGAACAAGAAAGTTCAAGCTGTACTTGAATCAGTTTTGGAATCAATATACTTTTCACACACAAATTGTCCAGGCATTTGGCATTCTATTAGAAACAACTTGGTTTTGGACAATTCGTGGAATCACAGAAAGATAAATTGTCATTGGTAATCCAATTTATGGAGGAACCCATCTTTGTCAACTGAATTTTTGAAAGTTCTTTACAATGTTCTCTATGCTCTATAAATCTACACTTTTTACTTATAGATAAGTAATTTTTATCCATTACGTATACCTAAAATACAAAATACCACTGATGGGATTATAATGAAAAATTAGTCCTTAATCTCAAACTTTTCTATCTCCTCATATCTGCTCATCAGTCCTGTTCCCTAGAAGCAAAGGCTTTTAACTCTTTCACATTTTTTAATCCCAATAGTAAATTACAAACTTTTAAATTATGTGTATAAACTGCTCTGCCTTGATTTATCTATTTTTAGACATCTTCAATTAACTTTCTCTTATATGAATAAAGAGTTTCACGCTCTTAAAACATATCACATTTTCCCCACCTATCATCTTAATAGTTAAATCAATGATGGGTAATCATAGGACTATATTCATGGAAGTATTATTACCTACAGATTTAATTAGAAAATTATACATACTTTCTTGAGTAAACAGCGGCCCACACACACACAACTTAATCACTTCATTTTTTTACTTGCATAATTTTCTGTATCTTCATGTTTTTTTCCATATATTCTGTCAGTTCTGTTATGGATAGGTAGATATTTTAGATATCTGCTTTTTCCTAGAAATCTTTCCAAATTTTTAAATTCTCTTCCAAACTCTCTCATACTATCTTACAATTCACTATCTCATCAGAGTACACTATTGTTCCAGATAAACACCTCATTGCCCCCAACACAGACTAAGAGTCATTCATAGAATCTCCTTTCTCACAGAGCTCACATATGGCTAATTTAATGTCGAATCTAGAGTTTCTGACTCTTCAGGCAGGACACGATTCATTTTTGAGCAAAACAAGGTAAATGTATTTTCCTTTTGAAGCCATGGAAACATGTACTCACTAACCTAGCCTTCCTAGCTTCTCAGAAAATTGCTTTACAAAATTTACGTAAAGAAAACACATTAAAAATATTCAAGTTCTCGATAAAAAGAGAAAAAAAAATAGAATGTGAAAACTAGAAGGTCCAAACAATGAAGCAACCTTACCTCTCCATGGAATTTTAATTTAGTTCATTTAACAGAATTTCAATTATAAAAAGAAAATTTGTCAAATTTTCCTTACGTACTCCTTCCAAAGAAACCCAACTTCAATGACTATTTTACCTTAGAAAAGTAATGGCACAATACTAAAAACATCTGCATTAGAATTGGTGTTTGCAAATAGCTTTCGTTTGTATTAGCTCCCGAGCACAGAGATTTGGGTTTGAACAATGATTGGTCAGTGTACAACAGGGATTGGTATACTATGGCCCTCACACCACATTTAACCCATTGCCTTTTCTGTATATACAGTTTTATTGGACCACAGCTATACTCATCTGGTTACATATCATCAGTAACTGTTTTTTCACTACAAGGTGAGTTGTAATTAATGATGATGCTCCAAAGCCTTAAATACTCTCTGGCTTCTCACTGAAAATGGTTGTTGACCCTTGGGAAGATCTGTATATTGCCTCACACATTGCTCTGGATTTCTTTGTAATTATTTAGAAATATATCACGATACACAAGTACACATGTGCATGCTTTGAATCAGGTGGCCGCTTCACAGATAATGCTTTCACTACCATCATCATTCATTCTATACTTTTTTCCTGTTTATTGTTAAATATCTTATTACTTTTCTACCATTAATAACAAAGTAACTGACATTAATTTTGCAAAGCTTTTTAAAGGTGTCATTTAAGCAAATGGATATTCCCGTATGAAATAATGTAGCCAAGGGTCCAACAGCAGCTCGATAAATGTGTAAATATCACATGCTATGATGAGTATATTTCTGTATATTTCTGACAAAATTGTGAAGGCAGATGATGAAATGCTTCCTCAAGTCTTGAGGATTAGGTTCACTTACACCCATAAGCAATAACCACATTTGAATAGTTCTGAAACTTCATTTCCTTTAAAAATTGTCATGTAAACAAAAATAATTAAATTGAAGTGATGACTGAAGCCCTTTGGTAAAATTATGCATTTTTATAACTTATTAAGTCCCCATTAAAATTCAGGGTTTATAAATTTTTTTCTTTTTACAGAATGTAGCATTTTTAGCATTGTAGTTTGGACAGTGGTCAGAAGCTTAAACTAGAAAATCAGACTTCTGAGATTGAAATCAGGCAGGGCCAATTACCAGTGGGGTGGCCTGAACCTGGGCCCTCCATCCCACTGGGCTTCAGTCCTGCTCAATGTAACACAGGAACAAATAGAATTATCTACTCGGTAGATTTGATGTGCAAAGTAAAAGAGATAAACTATGTGAAAGCACTTTGTACAATATCTAGCAGATAATAATCAGTCAATAAATGTTAGAGGTATCTCCATGACAATAAACATGCTTCCGGCAGTATCTATTTTTCTAAAGTTTATTTATTTATTTTGAGACAGAGAGAGAGCAGTTGGGTGGGGTAGGGAATCCCAAGCACATTGTGCACTGTCAGCACAGAGGTGAATGCAGGACTCGATCCCCATGAACAGTAAGGTAATTACCTGAACCGATATCGAGAGTCAGACACTTAACCAACTGAGCCACCCAGGTTCCCCTGCAGTATCTATTTTTGTCCATATCATAATATTATGATATGTAAAAGATATTCTTCTTTGTTTTCATCCATTCCCTTTTAAAAATGTTACTCTAGGGACACTTTTAAATTAAAAAAAAAAATGTTACCTTAAAGTTTATCAGCTCTGTATATGGTCAGATAAAAATACAAACGTTAAAATAAGACATGAAAAAAAATCTCACTAATCTGACCTTTCCATATAGCAACAATTTACAGGTATACATATATTTTATATGTATTATATATACACATATACACAGTCTATAAACAGATACATAGTATGTATATATGTATATATTTCTGTATTTGCACATTTGATTCCTCATTCTTTTTAGATGAATTCAGATGTCAAAAATGTCAATGACAATAAAATATTTTTTTGTAAATTAGAGAACTCATTTTAAAAACATCTTTTTAGGCAAATATCAATTTCAATTTCTTTTCTGTTTAATTTCTTTTCTAACTTTTGCAATGGATCATGCAATAATTGTATACCTTGAAATAAATCATTTATATGTTCTAAGAAAAACAGCATTGTTTCAGAGAATTGACAAATAATAGTGGTTGACGTTATTTAAAAAATTAGCTGGGTTTCAGGAAAACAAAGCCTGGATAGAATCTGCAGAAACTCATGTGTGACAGTGTTTAATTCACTCTTCCCATAAATATGTGCCCCTACACAGTAGCAGGCCATGGGCTTGTCACTTGTGATACAGTGTGAACACACACCAGTGGCCTCTGGCTTCTCAAAGGTTATAATCTGCTGGGGGGATACTTAGAAGAAAGTTAGTAATTATTATTTTAAAGATAGGAGTTGTTGCACTGTATTCAAGGTGCAAGATTTTGCAATACTGTATCTGTTAGAAGCTCAGTGGAAGTGTAACAAGTGTTGCTCTCACCATACTTAAGAAAACACCTTACCCAGATTTGGGAATTCAAGGGAGTCTCCCAGTGCTAATGTGAGATCTATTTAGAGATATGAATTGTTCTCAGAGTTGCTCTCACAAAATAAATACACACAGTTTGCACTAAAGTAACGCTAATCTAATCTGAGATATAGGTAAAGAGCAGGAGTGAAAAACATCTGGAGGGACGTATGAGATTTCTAATATTTCACATTTATGCCTTATGCTGAGGCAGAAAACACAAAGGAGATAAATTCTTGACAAAAGTTAATTTTCTCTAATTTTATTCAGTTATTGTAGGAGTCAAGTAAAGGTAATTAATGCTAAAAAAATACATTATTCTTTTCAAAATGATTGTGTGCCGAGAATAGTCATAATTTAGCTAATCATTATTATATACATTGTTATTTTTCTTTCTTTGCCTTCATTGCTTTTATTTTAACATTAACAACACTTTTTTACTTTCTCTCTGCCCTTTACCTTTATAGAAACAATTGACCTGTTTAGGAAACTGGCCACAATTTTCTGGCATCAGGTATGTATGTATATGTGTGTGTGTACACACATATATACATATCATCCTGTGTTGTTTTCCAGCTTCATATATATATAGAGAGAGACAGACAGACAGACAGACAGACTCAGAAAGGTTGGATAACTTAAATAATTCCACACAAGTGACTAAAGGCAGACTCTAGATTTAAACCTGTATGTCACTGCCTTCCAAGTTCATGTTCTCTCCACCCTATCACCTTCCAAACTACAATATGGCAATGCTAGCTCATACCCTAATGATGCACTATGTTGAGTCATAAATAGAATTGTATTAGTTTTTATTTATTTTTGTTAAGTTTATTCATTTGAGAGAGACAGAGCATGAGTGGGGGAGGGACAGAGAGAGAGGGAGACACAGAATCCAAAGGAGGCTGCAGGCTCTGAGCTGTCAGCACAGATCCTGACATGGGGCTAGAACACATAAACTGTGAGATCATGACATGAGCTGAAGTCAGATGCTCAACCGACTGAGCCACCCAGGCCCTCTGAATTACGGTATTAGTTTTTAAATACAAGGACTGATTATCTTCCTGGGTTGCAAATAGTCTCTTTTTTAGTCTAAAATGGTTGAAAATAATGTTAAAAGTTCTTAGACACCATGCTACACTTTCTGCAAACTTTTCCAACAGTTCACTGAATCTTAAACCTTTTCCAGAAGGCTCTAAGAAAAACCAAAAGATAGCTTAGGCATCAGGAATAATATATTTGCAATAAAAAAAGGCATGAACTTACCTATAAATTCTTACTGCAAAATTTGTTAAATAAAGAATAGAAGATATTTTTCCCTTCTAAGAATTTTAGAATCGACAGCTTTCTTTTTGCCCCCCTCTATTTCTGAATAAATAGTATGCACTTCAATTTCCATTTACACATTTTAAGTACTTGGGAAAACTAAGTTTAAGTTTAACCTCTGGCAAATAACTAAAACTCACTAAAGGTTTTATTTGAAAGGATAATACTTAATCATAGAGTTTTAGTGAGAAATAAGAGATATAAAGAACCCAACTAGATACTATAATTTATTTAATAAATGTTATATTATTTACGTTTGTCCTTTAATTGCTTTTCAAGAGCAAATTTTAATGTTAAAAATATAAAAAAGATCATACAGGGGCGTCTGGGTGGCCAGTCGGTTAAGTGGCTGACTTCAGCTCAGGTCATGATCCTGCGGTCGGTGAGTTAGAGCCCCTCATCGGGCTCGGTGCTGACCGCTCAGAGCCCGGGGCCTGTTTCAGATCTGTGTCCCCCTCTCTCTCTCACCCTCCCCTGTCCATGCTCTGTCTCTCTCTGCCTTTCAAAAATGAATAAATGTTAAAAAAAAATTTTTAAAAAAGATCATTCAGAGTATGGAATGTTTAGGGTAGTAGGTAATGTATATTTTCAGAATAGTGTATTATGTTATTGGTCTGATTTTTAGAAATAATCTATTTTCATATAGTCTGATATTTGTGCCACTGAAGAGTGCTGCATACACCACTAAAGGCTTTTATTTCAGAAGCCACAAAATAAAGGAGAACTGCAGTGATTTGGAAAACGTGAGAAATACTTCATATGGAGATGGATGTAAGGGCAAAATATTCACAAACTTAAATGATTCCAGATTTCATATATTAAATGGATTAAAATTTTAAAGTATTTGTGGTGAAGACAAGTACAGGAAATTCAGAAGTAAGACTGCATTCAAGGAATTTGTTGCCAGGTAGATGAAAGTTATCTAAGACTATTATGTTAATTAAATACAAATCATTTTTGCCAATTTTTAAAAGGGCTAATAATGAAGGCTTTCTTGAGGCTTTAATGAACTATGTGCATCACAGGACATTAAGATAAGAAAATGCACATACCCCTGTTATCTATTTTCAGCTAAAATTTAAGATGTCACAAAGAGCACCCTATTGACAAAAGGGAGATGATCTTCTAGTTCTTATAGGCGAGAGAGAGAGAGAGAGAGAGAGAGAATATATATATATAATATATAAAAGATATATATTTATATAAAACATTTTTTTTAATGTTTATTTATTTTTGAGACAGAGAGAGACAGAGCATGAACGGGGGAGGGTCAGAGAGAGGGAGACACAGAATCGGAAACAGGCTCCAGGCTCCGAGCTGTCAGCACAGAGCCGGACGTGGGGCTCGAACTCACGGACCGCGAGATCATGACCTGAGCCGAAGTCGGCCGCCCAACCGACTGAGCCACCCAGGCACCCCTAAAACATTTTTAACAAAATACGTATATTTCTAAAAAGTAGTAGGGTGCAGAATCATTTAGAGGAAATGTAAGTGAACTTTAATACTGCTTCTGGGTATCTGTAACTGATTACTACTAACTTTATAAAAATTTGCATTTACCATTGCCCACTATGTTCATCTGTTGTGGCTTGGGTTTATGTGGCTCTATTTGGCACTAATCCCACTGACTCCATCATCCATATCAATAAAGATAGAAAAGGCTTATAATATATATGGTCCTTTTTTAAATGCTTTACTGGCAGGCTCACTTAAATTTTGCAGCTACCAAAAAGTCAGCCTTGATTTTTACAATTGTATGTATATTAGGGAACTGGTACACAGATTTAAAAGCTTGTGAAAACCTCAGGGAAGTGAATTGAAGCTCGAGTCTCTTGAATCTCAAACTCAGCTCTGAACTTCCATGGTATGCTGCTGCGACAGAGGTGAGACAAGACACTTGCTAATGGGGAAAATCTAATATTTTAAATATTATCCATTTATAACTTTTATGTTTTTACAAAAAAGCATCATTTATACAAAAATTATTTGACTGTTGTCTTTTCATGGAAATCATTGGGCAAATAGTCAAATTTATAGCAAGAATAACCTGGAGACTGAATTGGATTAGCAAATGACTTAAAAAAATGGAGGCATTTAGTAGTTCAGATATTTTGAAGCTAGACAACGATAGCTTTATAGAGGCCTAACTGGGAGATATGTTGGGTTCAGTTCCAGACCACTGCAATAAAGTGAATATCACAACAAAGTCAAATGAAGTTTTTGGTTTCTCAGTGCATATAAAAGTTACACTATATTATAGTCCATGAAGTGTGCAATAGCATTATGTCTAAAAATATATACATCTCTTAATTAACAAATATTTGCTGCTAAAAAAATGCTAACCATCATCTGACCCCTCATGAAGTTGTAATCTTTTTGCTGGTAGAAAGATTTGCCCTCGATGTTGATGGCTGCTGACTGATAGGGTTGTAGTTGCTGAAGGTTGGAGTGACTAATTGTGGCAATTTCTTTAAAATTAAACAATGAAGATTGCTCCATCAATCGACTCTTCTTTTCACTTGAATACTTTGAGGCCACTGCAGGGTTCAGATCAATTAGTTGATCTAATTTCAATACTGTTGTATCTCACAGAATTGGGGAAGCCCATGAAGAGGGAAAAGGGTGGAGGAACAGTCAGTACACACACATTTATTAAGTTCACTATCTTATGTACGTGTGGTTCTTGGAACCCTGAAACAATTCCAATGTTAACAAAGATCACTGATCACAGATCACCATAACAAATAGAACAATCATGAAAAGGTCTGAAATATTATGAACATTATGAAACGTGACACAGAGACACGAAGTAAGCAAACACAGTTGGAAAAATGGTGCTGAAGGACTTGCTGGACATAGGAAGGCTTGCACAAGCCTTCGAATTGCAAAAAGTAATAATAAAGTACCAGAAAGCGCAATAAAATGAAGTGCAATAAAATGAGTCATATAGTTGCTATATTTGACTAGCTCATAGAAGACTCAATGTTGCAAAACTTAGGGAGCTGCTAGATTATGGTGAAGATCCTTTATGCAGAATTTATTCTATCAATGACAAGAAAAGCACATAATAGGCAGACTGCCTGGGGCATAGCTAGTTATCATGGACAACAGAATGATGAAATTTTTAATGAAACAATAAGAGAATGTACTGTAATCAGAATAAGAAAATCTGTGATTAAGAGAGGTACTCTGACACCTATTCAGCAAAAGAGAACACACTGATAGGAGATATAAAAGAAATACAGTTTCCATTTATTTAGAAAGTATGCAACCCTTCCAAACTGTTATTTCGTTGATCTCCTATGGCTCAAATAAATTCTGTGAGTTACTTTGCATTTGCCATGGATGAACCGGTAGCCACACACTGAATTACAGCTTTTCCTTCACAATATATCGACTACTGATCAAAGTCAAACTAGACACACTGAACTTGGGCAGTGACTATTAAAACTTCTTACATTTGTATACTACAGACTCCAGATCAGTTTACCCATAGACTGCTTTACAAATAATGAGCAAATTTTATGCAAGCCAAGATAGCTTTTTAGAAATGTAAATGGAATCTAACTTTGCCTTGGCTTCCTAGAATGTGGAAGGCTCAAAAGGCTTCAGAAATACCAGCTAGTGTGGAGTTATCTCAAAGTGACTCATGAATCAGTTGTAGGCATGGAGAAGTTTCTAAACTTGGGTGTAATGCCAGCCTGGAAACAGTTTAATTTACACTTCCAAGAGAGGAAAATTGGGAAGCATAGGCACACCACACCCACTTGATCTTTGGCTTTGATGAGCATATCAAGTGAACTCTTATTAACATTGTTCCTTTTGCCTTAGAAGGTAATATCAAAAGAAAATTTTCATGTGAGTACATTCTTCGCTTGTATTATTTTTATAGTACAAATTGCAACGTTTAAGTCATATAAAATCTAAATACCTCTTTATGATAGAATATTTTCTTTTATAAATTTAAATTCAATACAATCATTTTCTTCGACATATAGGTAGAGATCAATCCAGGTGGAAACCTCTGATGCAAATATTTTCCCTGGGGATAATATACAATGATTTGATAAGACAAAATGCCTTAAAATGGGAAATGCCCTTTGAGTATAATGGTAGTTTTGGAGATTTTTAGTTAAAAAAAAAATCAAATAAGCATACAAAAATCTTAAGGAAGTGACTAGTTTCTGAAAGCTAAACATTTTAGTTAAGATAAATATTGTATTTATAGACATTTCAAGATGTCACCAGAGTATATTGGAATGAGTGTGTGAATCCATTGATGTGTGATCTAATTTTGTTTTCCATATATTGTGAGATAACCCAACAGTGATGGGGATTTTGTAGCGTGGGTGTCTAAAATGATAGAAGGTGGGAGAAAATAGTCAAACCAAGATGAAGGGGTGAAGTCCTGACAACCAGTTTAGTGATTATCCACACAAAATTTTCTATTGATTGAGTATATCTGTTTTAAGATGTTCATTCTGGTTTTGCATTATGATATTTCCATGAATTAAATCATGTTTTTCAAACCTCACTGCAATGGGTAGAATTTTGTATACCTCTTTTCTTTTGGCTTTGGCTCTATAGAGTTTTATCTAAATTAGGGACTATGTGGTATTACATATCACATACTTTGTAAATAAGCGAAATATATACTATATATATGGATTACATTTCTTTTTAATTTATTTATTTATTTTGAGAGAGAGAGAGAGGGAGCACGCACGCACGCGCACACACACACACACACACACACACACACGTATGCACAAGCAGGGGAGGGCAGAGAGAAAGGAAGACAGAATCCCAAGCAGGCTCCATGCCCTCAATGCAGAGATTAATGCGGAGCTCAAAATCACAGACTGTGAGATCGTGACGTGAACCGAGATCAAGAGTCAGATGTTTAACCTACTGCACAACCCAGGCGCCTCCAATGGATTACGTTTCTTAAAAAAGAAAAGAAAAATCAAAGCAGTAATGTGACAAACATTAGCGTATCCACCAACCAATATTTTTAATAAATGTTAAATAATTACACAAAAAAAATTTTTTTTTGGGGAGGGGAGTTTTTTGTGTTTTTTTTTTTTTAATATATGAAATTTACTGTCAAATTGGTTTCCATACAACACCCAGTGCTCATCCCAAAAGGTAATTACACAAAAATTTAAATTCCTTCCCCTTAAATTCCTTTCCCAGGGCCACAGGTTTTTGTTTTTTTTGTTTTTTTTTTTTTGCTCATAAGAAGGAAACAATGACATTCACCTAAGCTATATCCATGTGTGTGCATACTTAAATTATATAGCACATTTTAATTTTTAATACATACTAATAGCACTGCCATATATATGTGTGTGTGTGTATATATATATATATACACACACACACATATACACATACACACATGTATATATGTAACTTTAAAGTTGGTGTTTTTCCCCTAATTGTTTTCAAACCCCGTTCATATTTATATATATTATGCAGTCTATTCATCTTTGTCTCTTTATTCACACATACAAGATTTTTTTTCTACTGATGAGGAATTACTGGATCTTAGAGTTTATGTATGTTTATGAGACAGTACCGATTGCTCGCCAAAGATTTTCAAGTATGGTTACATTTTCTAAAGAACATTTGATAGTTTCTCTTACCCTATATCATTCCAAATATTTAATATGATGAAATGTTTGATATTTCAAATCTGATGGGTGTGAAATGATGTTTCTGGTTATTGTTTCTATTTGTTATAAGTTCCCTTATGTCAAATAAGACACTGTCCTTTATTTATTGAGAATTTAGTTTCCCAATGTTATTAAGTGCCTGATTGTATATATCCCCTCATTTCTATACAGATTGTTGTTTTGTTTTTTTTTTTTTTTTACTGATTTTGGGAATTTCTTTATATAATATGAATGTTAATCCTTTATTATATATTGTTATCTTCTCCCATTAAAAAAATCTTTATTCAGCATGTAGCTATCAGACACATTGATTACAAAGTTACAGTGACAATAAAAATCGCTGCTCTAAAAAACGTATAAATAAAATCTACATAATGCACATAAGTTGGTAATAAATGCTGTTAAGCTAAGCAATTATAGAGCATTGTTTGACATGATAGGAATGGCCATTTAAAAGTCTTTCAGAGGCTTATATTTCAGTACAAACCAGAATACAATGAAAATTCTCCTCTTTACTATTCCTGTGAGCTTCTTTTGTGTTCCAATCTACAGGGAAGGTTATTTTGCTTTCCACTATACCTATGCTTTCTTTCACAGTTACATTGGGAGGGGGTCTGTCGAGGCAAGTCACAAGTCCAGGCAAAGTTTGTTTATGTGGAGAGAAACAGACTTCACTTCTTGATGAGAGGAGACACAAGTATGTGTGTATAGGGAAGGGTGGAATTGTTAATAGCCATTTTCAGAATCTAACACATGATCTAATCTATACTGTAAATTCCACAGAGAGAGCTCTAATTTCATCACTTTTCAACTGAATGGGTAAATTACTATTTACACTATCAAAGAAAGTGACTTTGTAAACCAAGAGGACTACCCAATATAGCACATTTTCTCGTATCTAAATATGTTCATAGGTCTGTGTAGGGTAACTACAGACTTATACTTACATATTATACATACATAATATATATATATACACACACATATATATATTTAATTCAATCAAGGTGTGTTACTTAGGATATCATTGTATTTTGGAACTCCATTTTTTACAAGAGTTCAGTTCATATTTATTTTAGTCAGTCTAATTTTAAAGCCACACTTTCAGTTTCAATGATAGCTTTCAATTTTATGCCAGAAATCCTTTTAATTAATCACCAACTAATTGCTGACTACTGGTTACTAACTCAAATTCTTGGAATAGTGCCATTCTTCCTTTGGTATTCCAAAGTGCCATTAATACTTCTATTGAATGTTTAAGGGTAAAAGAACAAATAATTTGTCAATTAGATTCCAATCTTATTGATGCTAAAAATAAACCTCAAGAAATTTCTCACTTAAAATTATATTTACTTTAATTTTACCTGGCTACTGCCATGTGTTGGTGGTATGTATAATTGAGGGACTGTTGTAGGCTTTTTGTGTATTTATAGTAGCTTCCTGACCCAAACCTCTAGAAAACTGTTAATGCACATTTGGTGACTGGAATTTGGTACTGGCATAAGCACCATTCATTTATGGAAAACCTACAAGGGACATAATATTTCTTCTGAATATGGTGTAGATACAATTTCTGATCTTCTGCATCATATACCTTTTAATCAGAAAAAAAAAAAAACCACTTCTAGGGACCATCCTTTCTCTTTCACTCACTATCTTCAAACTTTTACATGCAGTAACTCTTCCTACAAAAAACTACAATATTTTATTCTCACTCTTTCAGCCTATGAAGCAATATGATTCAGAAAAGTTTGGAGGAATGCTTGGAAATGCTATGGCAATTGAATGATTTAATAAAGATATGCTAACACTAATTTGGTTGGTTTTGTGTCTGATGCGTATAGCAGTGATAATAATAAAATATTATTCATTAAAACAAAATGTTAAAATATATATTTCAGTCTAAAATATAGAGTAGATTAAATGTACATTTTTCTGTCACCTTAAAGTGAAATAATGAGTTTCTGACTACCTATAGCTCTTAAATACTCTGGAATTCTATATCTAAACAGGTGATATCAACATGATATGAAACTAAGAAGAAATTCTCTGAATCAGATAATTTAGACACCTATAGTGAGAATGAACACATTTTTAAAACGTTCACACAAACATGCTACAGTATACAGAACCATAGCACAAACTCATAAAATACCATTTTTATAGTTTTAGAGGAGCATATGAGAAGTTCACTGATCTTCACTTGTTGACAGATTGGCTTTGCTCATGACTGACAACAAAATTTAATGACTTCTGTTTTGAGCTTCAGGGGAAAGGTAAAACCCTGACATGGTTTGATTGATCAGTTTCAAAATTAAACCAAGGAAGTGGTTGATATAGGTTTCAAGAGTTTCATATAATATTTTATTCTCTTATACAGAAAGATAAAAATAAAACTAAATATTAATAAAACGGACTCAAGTTATTCCTTAGAACATAACAGATTTGTAGATTTAACCTTTCTCAGGCTGGTGGACAATTTGTAGTTAATGATGTCAGTGAAATTGCTAATCAAAATGGAAGTACTTTCAAATTAATTGCAGCTGACCTTGGGAAAAAAATCATTATCTTCTAAATGGACATTCAAATGAAGGTAAAATAATTTCAGTGAGACTTTGGGTCATTAACTCATGACTGCAAATCTTTTCTGAAACTTGTTTACTCTCAAGTAAATATGTCCATGAATCAATTTCACACTAAAATTACATTTCCAACATTAAATGGGATAATGCAAGCACATGTAAAACAAAAAGAAAGCCTTGATAAGCCTTATGTTTCACTTTCCTTTTCTGTCTTACAATTTTTTTTTTTTTTGCGATTTCAGTCTCTATTGACTAGTCTATGTAAATATACATATATATGTATGTATATATTTAAAACAGTTTGCCACACTTGGAACAGTCTTTTATTATACCTCAGTAGAGCTTAGATTCTGTAAATATTTTTCAAAACTATTGGTAGAAAATTTGGTAGGAAAGACATTTATTCAACTTCCGAATGTATTCTGACAATGAGGCAGGGAAACTAGCATTCCCTTATATTGTTAAATGTGGAAAAGAATTGCTTATATGTTTTCAGAAAGTAATCCAAAAATATATTAAAATGTATTTTCCCCTTTGACCCAGCAATCCCACATAAAAGAACCTAGCATACAGAAAAAAAGCAACAAGAACGTGTTTATTAAATATATTTTGTAGTGACAAAAATCTAAAATTCCTATCCATGAGGAAAGAATTGAATTATGCTTTATTCATGCAATGAAAGAGATCTATAAGTATCACCTAAGAATGATGTACATGATATACTGATTAGTGATAAAAATTACCTTAGTCATGTGCACATTAAACTTGTATAGAAAAACAAAACAAATTCTATATCTAATTATGTCAAAAAAATATGTCTGTGTCCATCTGGACAATGAGGTATAATAAGGAAAGTTTCATACTACATCGTTAACATTGGTGAGCTTGAACAGGGGATGAGATATGGGAGATGTTGGCAAGAGTTCTACTAATTCTAACTGATTCTTTTCAACTGTGACACTAAGCACATATTTCTGGAATTTCAAAAGTTGAGCAAATTTCAAAAAAAATTAAAAGCATCAGAGAATAAATGTTTCCAGAATTGTGCTCTCCTACCAAAACAATTATAAAAGCACACAAAATATATGAAACAATGTTTTCAGGAATTGAATGACAATATTTGAAAGACTACAATCCTTGAAACAAAAAAAAAAATAGGAGGGGAGACCTATTTTTGCTGGAACTTTCTTTGGAACATGAAGCTGGAACCCTACAGAGCCTGACACTTGATGAACTAAGGAAGTCAGAAATGAAAATGTGAGCTTGAGAATATGGCTGGCATTGTTGACAGAGTAGTTAAATGGGGAGAGATGTGAAAAAGGGAGAGTAGTTTGAGAAATAGGTCCTAAATGTTTGAATGGGGGTTTCAGTTGACCAATGAAAATTGGTCAAATCTTAAGATGCATATATGCAAAGCAAGAGTCCACAAAGTTTCACATAGAATAGTTAATGAGGGACTGAGAACTGAACAAAAATATCACAGACCATGTAATTATTGGAGTTTAAGTTCAACAACAGTGAAGAGACTTCACCAATACCTTTAGGAAACTAATTGAGATCTAAGGAAGGCCAAGACTTAAAACAACTAAGTCATAATATAAAATAGCTCCCTAGAATCAAGGAGAAAACAAAAACAGAAACACTCTAAGGACAACAAAACAAAACTGAAGAGATCTAAATGATATAATTTGTTTGGAAGACCAAAACTTGGTAATATTTTTTTTAAAGCCAACATAATACAAACCCACTACATTGTATTTATCCATAAAATCAACTATAAGATTTTTTAAAAATCTAGATACACAAAGAAGCAGGGAACTGTGATTCAATCAAAGGAAATAACATTAAATAGGAACAAACCAAAGAATGTACAGTATTGGAATTAGTAAAGACTTTAAAAGACAAATTATATTTAAAAAAATTTAAAGGTAGACATAATGAGTCATAATTAGATTATGATGAATAATTTATTAGTGGAATTTAGGCAGATTGGATATGGTAGAAAAAATCGTTAGTGAACTTAAAAACAGACAATAGAAATTATTTATCCTGAAAGAAAGAGATGGTTTTTTTTGTGTATGTGTGTGTTGTTTTATTTGTTTTAGAGAGAGAGAAAGCTCATGAGTGGAGAAGAGGGGCGGGGGGGGGGGGGGGAGAGAGAGAATCTTAAGCAGATTCCATGCTTAGTGGGGAGCCAGAAGCAGGGCTAGATCCTATTACCCTGAAATCATGACCTGAGCTGAAATTAAGAGACAGATGCTCAATGGACTGAGCCACCCCCTCCTTTTTCTGTTTTAATGTTTATTTATTTTGAGAGAGAGAGTGAGGGAGAGAGAGAGAAAGCACAAGTGGGGAAGGGGCAGAGAGAGAGGAAGAGAGAATTCCAAGCAGGCTCCACATTGCCAGAGCAGAGCCCAATGCCAGGCTCAAACACATGAACCATGAGATTATGACTTGAGCCAAAACCAGGAGCCAGACACTTAACTGACCAGCCACCCAGGCGCCCCCGCCCCCTCCTTTTTTTATTCCGCAGAACCTTAGTGACATGTATGCAAAATCAGGAGATATACATGTAACTGGAATACTTTAAAGAAAAAGGAGAGAGAATGAAATGCAAAATAAAACACATTTGTCAGAAGTAATAGCCCAAGTATAACTAAATTCCTTAAAAATAATCAATCTACAGATCTAAGAAACTCAGTGAAGTCCAAGTATGATGAATACAAGAAAACCACACCTAAGTAAATCACAGGTAAGTTGTAAAAAAACAAAGATGAAAGAAAAAATTTTAAATTCAGCCAGAAAAAAAGAGAGGTGCAGTTATAAAACAATGAGCATATGAATGACTACCAAATGTTCACTGGAAATACTGGAGGCAATTATAAAATTGAATAACATCTTTAAAGTGGTAACAGGAAAGACTGTCGATTCCAATTCCCATATCCAATAAAAAGTATATTTTTCAAAAATAAGGGTGATATATATATATATATATATATATATATATATATATAGACACGAGATCTAAAACTTTAAGAAATGCTAAATGAAGTTCTTCATTCTTAAGAAATATTATATTGACCAAAACTCAGATATAACTGAAGGAATTAAGGACAATAGAACGAGTAAATAATAAAATAGTGGTAATACTATTGATATTTTAGTAAATGTATTATTTTCTCCCTGTGCTATTATTGCTGACATGCATTTTATTTCTAAAAGTATTTTAAACTCCATGGTACAAGTTATTATTTTTGCTTTTTTAAATATCTAAAGTCATTAAATTGTAATAATTTAAATTCATTAAGTGGTACAATATACAAAAGGAATTATACATTTTGACCAATTGAGGTTAATGCATGAATATGAAATTGGTTTAACACTTTTAAAAGTCAATCTGCAATTTGCTACAGTAAAAGAATAAAAGGAGAAAACATGCAACGGATGGAGAAAAATATTTTGACAAATAGTAATACCCTTTAAAAAAGAAGCCAATAACTAGGAATGTAGGAATGGAAGAAAACTTAGCCAATCTGTTAAAGGGCATTTACATAAAAACAGCTAACTGACTATTCATAGGTGAAATATTGCATATTTGCTCAAGTATGTTTGTAATTCATTTCTAAAATTATTTGCCAACAGAAACATTTTTTCAGTCCTCTCGATTTACCTGATTGTTTCACACATTTATTTCATTTCCTTCTCTTGCATTGCACTTTTATCAGCAATTAGAGCCTCTCTTGATCTTCAAGTCCCCTGAAATCCCAGAGTACTACTGTGTATACCAAAAATGAGCACTCAAAAATAAATATTTTATTGGGGCACCTGGGAGGCTCAGTTAGTTAAGCCTTGATTTTGGCTCAGGTCATGATCTCATGTCATGAGATCCAGCCTGCCACCTGCACAGTGCAGAGCGTGGAGCCCACTTGGGACTCTCTCTCCCCATCACTCTCTCTGCCACTCCCCCACTCGTGCTCTTACGCTCTTTCTCTCTCAAAAATTTTCAACTTTAAAAATAAATAAATAGGGGTGCCTGGGTGGCTCAGTCAGTGGAGCATCTGACTTTGGCTTAGGTCATGATCCCACAGTTTGTGACTTCAAGCCCTGCATCGGGCTCTGTGCTGACAGCTCAGAGCCTAGAGCCTGTTTTGGATTCTGTGTCTCCCTCTCTGCCCCATCTCCACAGACTCTCTGTCTCTAATAAACGAATAAACATTAAAATGGTTTTTAAATATATAAAAATAAATAAAAATATTTTATTTTTTAGAATATTTTATGGGGAATATCAATAACACTTCCTGCTTCTTAGATATGTCTGATATTTTACCTATTTTATATTTTTTAATTAATTTTTTTAAAGGTGATTTATTTTTGAGAGAAAGGGTGGAGATAAAGGGAAAGAGAGATAATCTAAAGCAGGCTCCACACTGTCTGCATGGAGTCCAACATGGAGCTCGAACTCATGAATGGTAAGATCATGACCTGAGCTGAAACCAAGACTCAGACATTTAGCCAACTGAGCCACCCATGTGCTCCTGATCTTTCAGCTATTTTAGAAGATCACCAAATTTAAAAAACACTAAAAATAAATACATGGCTTTTGGGGAAATAATGGTAATATTATGTATTATGTATAATTGTATGTCTTGCAATTACTTATTGATATAAGATTTTCATGCAATTAAATGCAAAGACCTTCAGTATAGTCTTTGTTAAGTTTTGACAAACATGTACCTGCATAATCAATACCCAATTAAAGGTATAGATTGCTTCCCTCAGCCCAGGAACTTCCTTCCTGCCTAATTCCAGCCTACCTATATTTCCCATGGGCATATATTATATAGTTCCTATCAGCATAGATTAGTTTTTCCTATTCTGAAACTATAATCAAGCATGTAGTTTATTTATTTCTGTCTTCTTCTATTTTTAACCCATTCATGTTGTTGCATATATCAGTAGGAGGAATATGAGTAGTAGCAAAATATTTGCATGATCTAAAAGTGTCTCCCAATTATTTGCAAATGGAGGTGTAACAGTAAATATCCAGTGGAGAACCAGACAGAACCTTGCCCAAGTAATCGAAATCTACATCAGTAGTAAGAGACTCATGTACATAAGTCTACAGATGCAGACCCTAGAAGGACCAAATCTCACCCACAGGGTGTTCCAGAAAGTTCCTATCCTCTACCTAACCATGAGAAACACTAGACAAACCCAATGTGGTAAATATTCTATTTCTTAAAAGAGCAGAAACTTAGAAGACTATACTCTTAAAAATATCAGCGTCATAAATGCTAATAAAGTCTGTGGAAGCTATTTCACATTAAAAGAAACTAAAGAGGCAGGACAACTAAATGCAATATTTGATAGTATTGATAGTCTGATTCTGTACTGGGGATTTAAAAAGTTAGTGAAGAATTGGGGCGCCTGGTGGCGCAGTCGGTTGGGCGTCCGACTTCAGCCAGGTCACGATCTCGCGGTCCGTGAGTTCGAACCCCGCGTCAGGCTCTGGGCTGATGGCTCAGAGCCTGGAGCCTGTTTCCGATTCTGTGTCTCCCTCTCTCTCTGCCCCTCCCCCGTTCATGCTCTGTCTCTCTCTGTCCCAAAAATAAATAAATGTTGAAAAAAAAATTTAAAAAAAAAGTTAGTGAAGAATATTATTGTGTCAACTGACAAAACTGGAATATATATAGATTACATTATTATGTCAATGTTAAACATATTGAAATGGAAAATTTCACTCTGGTTATGAAAGAAAATATCCCTAAGGAAATATACATTGAAGAATAGGGGTAAAGATCTATGGTGTTTTCGATTTACCTTCAAATATCTTAGGAGAAAATACACACACATACACACGCAAACACACACACACAGAGGGCAGGACCAATAAAGCAAATGGTCTTAAATGTTGATAATAAGTCAATCTGGAAAAAGGTTACAAGGCTGTTCTTCTCACTATGTTTTATTTTTGCCACTTTTTTGTGAGTTTGTACTTATTTCCAAAAAAAAAAAAAAAATGAAACATCTAAAGCAAGCTAGACCCAAAGTTATCTTGCAACTTCTAAGTACCTCATCTATTTTGCTCCCTCTTCTAACTTTCTTCTACCATACAGGTCTCCTTGATGTTTCTTACACAACCCAAGCAAATATCTATCCATGGGGCTTGGAACTTGTTATTCCTTCAACTTAGAATGCTAATCTTTTATTTTTTTTTATTAAATGTTTGTTTATTTATTTATTTATTTATTTATTTATTTATTTTGAGAGAGATAGAGAGAGAGCACAAGAAGGGTAGAGGGGGAGTGGGAGAGAGAATCCTAAGCAGGTTCCATGCTTAGTGGGGAGCTCAATGTGGGGCTTAGGCCCACAACTGTGAGATCATGACCTGAGCCAAAAATAAAGAGCCAGAATCCCAGTCAAATGAGCCATCCAGGCACCCTAGAATGCTCACCTTTTAGATAAATATGTATTTTGCATCATTTTATTCAGATATACATTCAAATTTTGCCTTACAGAGAGACATTTCCCTACTAGTCTTTTAAAAAGAGCACCCTCTTAAATCCAATTATGTCTCCTAAATAGGCTTTATTTTTCCTCAAGGCATTTACTAACACATGGTTATTTTTTAATCTCCCCTTAGTTGAATGTTAGTGAACGAGAGCAGGGATTTCATTTTGTTCATTACAATAGTCCCAAGATTCAAACAGTTCTTAGAACATAGACATTTAATAAGTGCTTATTGAAAGAAACAGTATGTCATGGCTGGAAATGAAGTTCAAATAAGGATATGAATTTATGAAATTCAAATAAAAATGCAGGTAATATAAGAAATTAACTGTCCCTAAAATGTTTTAAACATTTTTTTTTATTCATAACGTCTTTGGATGTTAGGTAGACAGAGTTGTAAAATTCTTACATTCTAATATATTGAATCTTTCCTTTTTTGATATATATTTAATTTTAAATAATTTTTGTTCAAAAATCTCAAATTCATATTCACTATTCAATAAAAACAGGCAACATTCCTCTTCTAATATTTGCTTGTAGAAATATTGAAAAAAAACAATAATATGTGTCTTTGGGATATACTGATAAGATATCCATTAATACATATGGGCAATATCATGACATACAACAAATATATGTCAAGAAAACAAGTTCCAAGTCTTATAAAATATTAGTTTTATAAAAATAAACGAAGTAGAACAAAATTTTTAAAGTATAGCACATTTACAAATAATTAAATGACTCCACAGAATTGTAAAGGAGATAACTATCATTTATCATCACCACATAGATAAGAATTACACATGGTTACTTTATATGCTTGAATTATTTTCATAGAAAATATGCATTACAAAGTAAAATTCTAAGTGGACCCTCTATATTAGCACTTCTAAATTAGTGTTGCTTTGGTATCATTTTCCCTAATGAAAACATTATAAAGCAACTCATATCAACATAATTTTTTGACCTTTTTTAAGAGTCAAGCCTATGACTTAGTTGCAAATCTCATTTTTATGACTATTCCCAAGGCTTTAAAGACAATGTGACACACTTTTAAAAAAATTCGAGGTCCACTCAATGTTATTGCTTTTGTGGTTTTGGATTTTCACATACTTCTCTTTAGTTTGTTTTCTTGTAGGTACGTGGAAAACTGCTTTAAGATGAGCTTAATTTGGGGTACTTGTTACAAAAACAAAGAAACATTTTTGAGATCATGCTCTTCCTGTTTACTTTCTGGCATACACTTTGCTTCTTTTTAAAAACGGTATTTATTATTTTTTTGTAATTTCGTAATAACTTTATCTACCAAATAGGTTATTTTAATATTTATGGAAGACTGTGATAAATATTGAATTTAAAAAGACTGATTTTATTACTCCTTTATGAAGTTTACCATGACTTAATTTCAGTCTAGCATATTTTTTTAATTTTTTTAATGTTTTTATTTATTTTTGAGACAGAGACAGAGCATGAGCAGGGGAGGGACAGAGAGAGAGGGAAACACAGAACCAGAAGCAGGCCCCAGGCTCTGAGCTGCCAGCACAGAGCCCAACACGGGGCTTGAACTAACAGATCACGAGATCATTACCTGAGCCAAAGTGAGATGCTCAACCAACTGAGCCACCCAGGGACCCCAAGTCTAGCATAATTTTTAAGAACTTGGGCTCTGGAGCCAAATAATTTCACCAAATGCAAGCTTTACAACTTCCTAGTTTTGTGACCTTGCAAAATTATAAAACTTTCTGTGTCCCAGGTTCTTCATTTGTAAAATGAGAATGGCAGTAATATCTGCCCAACATGGTTACAATGAATATTAAAAGGAATAAAGATTATAAAGCACTCGGGAGAAGAAACAGCACATGGCAGAAATAAAGAGTAGCCTTTACTTTCATTCTTTTGGTTTTTATAACATATGCTAGTATGAAGTCTCAAAATATTTCAGTAGTATTCAAATTGTAAAGTATATTTTATACACTTATTTTTAAATTATTAAACTTATTTAAGGTATTTATTACTTTCTTTTCATTTACCAAATATGTATTAGGCACTTGCTTAGGCAAAACATTACTTACCCTAAGTCGTGTGTGAGCATAATCATATTTGTGTTTGTGTGATGATATACAATTGAAAATACAAAGGTAAAGAAGATTTGTTTCTACCACTAAGAGGCAGTATTATTATCACTAGTAGATGATATTATTGTCTGCTGTTAATAAAGGCAGTTAAGTATACACATAATCCCAAGGGAGATACTTGAGGAAAGAATGAAAATCATGAATGTGGGCTGAAAATAAAGCAATCGTCCCTATGTTTTCTAGTAGGTTATCAGAGCCTGTAATCTCTTATCAAGCCAAACGAGTGTTTACACCATGTATCTCCCATCAAAACAGATGTCCCACAATTTCATGTCCTCACATTCTTGTAGCTTCTGCTTTTTTTAAACCTCAAAAATTTCATGTAACTTTGACATCTACACTAATTTTGCTTTGGTCTATTTTCTTATTTTGTACTAGTCTATTACTGGAACTGATTGTTCTGTATTTTGTTTCAATAACCCAGTCAGTCATCAACCAAGATGTAGCTAATATTTCCATGAATTGACATCTACAATCAAGGCTTTATATTTCCTGAAAAACAATATATTCATAAAATTATGATTAGAATAGTATAATGAATCTGTTTATATCCATATCATCCTTCACCTGTGTAACCGATATATATGAATATCAGTGTTTATTTTTATGGATTTTAAATTCTAATTGTTAAGTTTCTATAATATATGAGTAATAATTTCATTAATCTAGTATACATGTGAAAGTCTTGAATCATCTATGTGCTGATTAACTTTTACTAATAAATATTCAAACACCTTTTCTTAACAAAACATTTTAATTTAGAAGTTTTATGAACAGCCAGTATATCATTTTATACAATTAAAATATATACCAATAATTCACCTAAACCATATTCTATACATTGTCTTATGTCGAGAACATTATAATTACTACAAAATTTGTGTGTGCGGGTTAACCATGTCTCATCTCACATCATAGAGAAGTATTCAGTGTAGCTTCTACAATGAACTAATTCCAGCTTTAGTGTAGGTTTGTTCCTTTAAATTCCTTGTATTCTTCACTCTTTTAATTTACTTTTGATTCTCATTTTGATCTAAGAGGAAGTAACTGCTTTGTGATATTAAGGTTTATTTGATTTTTGAAAGGATATCTCCATGTCTATGTGTAGTTACTTAAAATTAAGCCCCAAAGGTGAAGTTTTTCTATCTCAGCAATATAGAGCTAACTAAATATTTCACTGTTTTTTGTCTTTACTGTTGGTTATGCATCTGACCAATATGAGAACTAGGAGCGTGAGGAGTTCAGGCCTTGTTCTTTCCCAGCACTGTGTTAAACCTGCCTTTATGTTAATCCCAAAGAAGGTATGGAAAGGTTCTATTGACAACACCAGGATTGTCTAAATGATTTTCCAAAGACACAAAATCAATTGGAGACGATAGAGGGGAAACCACCTCAGTGAAGTACTTAACCAGAAACATCTAGGGAGAGCATTCAGAGAAACGTTCATTTTTGTGCGTGTAGGCTCTTCTCTTGTTCATAAGCTCCTATCTTCATTCCCCCCTTTTTGCTCTCTTTTCCATTGGTCAGATTTCCAATCTCTACTATCTCATCCATGATAATTAATCTAAATATGCTAAAGAGTCAAGGCAGTTTGCTTTTTAAGAGGCACATTCTGTTTTTATTTACTTCTGATACATTGACTAAGCTAATGGGCTATATTAGATAGATAGTATTAATTATTTAGACACATTTCTTTGAGAGCATTCAACCAACACCAGTTGGTAGGGCTGTCTGACAAGTAAACATACAATGAAAATGTTGTAAACATACAACAGAAAAAGAAACTTACAAAATGAAAGAAAATTGTGAGCTTGTTCTTGGGAGTCTCCAAACAGAAATTACTTTATCATAAGGTTAGTGTTATCATGTTATTATAGCATTTCATCTTTTTTATTAATTTTAGCAATAAATGCATAGTATTTCCCACATTGGAGTATGAAACTTATGCAAATAAACTCTTACATTAAAATATTGCAAAGATATCAACTAATGTATCTGTCCCTGTCAATATTGATACCCACAGGAATTAAGAACCACAATATGTTTTAAGGTATAGTCTCTGCCTTCAGGTAGCTTTACATAAACATATAGAACTTCACATTGCATTTAGACATTGTGACCTTACCCTTGCAATACAAAAAGCAGTTCCACAGATGGTGTACATGAGTCTGTCTGAAAAAACAGATGTTTGACCTGGAGTCATTTCTATCACATACGGTTCATCTCTAGGTTAGTTTCTCTGACCGCTGTTGGTTGGCTGGTCTAGACAGTGTTCTACAATGCCTTAGCTGAAATTAACTCATGTACTACTGTTTGTTAGAAAGAACAAAGTTTTGTTTCCTTATTATCAACACATAGTCTACTCTTTAAACTATTAATTCTAGATTCTCAGAGCCTAGAGTAAGGACCATGCTAGGATTAAGAGGTCTATAAATTCTATTTCTGCCCCTAGAGCCAGGCTTCCTTGATGTACTTGGGAAAATAATTTCCCTCCTGAGACTTTTTCCTTATCTGAAAATAGGTAAAATAATTTCTTCCATATTCCATAAAGGTATTATATAGAGCAAACTATATTTGTGCAAGGAATGTTTTGAGAACTATACCACTGTATATAATATTGTTATTAACTTTATGGGATTGCTTTTGCCTAATTGTATCTAGATTTTTTTCATTCAGAAAATTAGATATTTTATCAGAATCATTCTAGTTTACATAGTGAAAAAAACAGTATAGTCAGGGGTTTTAAAATAAACATGGGGATTAAGAACTGCACTTGTGATGAGCACTGGGTGTTGTATGGAAGTATTGAATCACTAAATTGTACACCTGAAACTAATTTACACTGTATGGTAACCAACTGGAATTTAAATGAAAACTATAAAAAATAAAGTGACTTGTATTTTGTCTTTTCCTTCCTATGTACCCCTTCCAAAACTCTATGTCTTTTCCTTTACTATATTTCATCCACTTCTAAAAAAAGAGAGAGAAAATGGAGGAAAAAGAAGAAAAATTAGAATAATTACACAAAGTCTTGTAGAAGACGAGCAGCACTAGGAAAGACTTCTACAGTAATTACTCTAGTAACACAAAGTCAATAGAAAATTCTGATATCATCTACAATAGACTGTCCATTCTAGGACATGTACCTATCCTATCAATGGGCCAGAATGGACTGTATTCTCAAAGAATTAGTGGAATTAATCTAACTCACAAGAGACTAAAATACGTGCCATGATGCAAATTTACTAATTACAAATAAAACTTTATGAGAATGAGGTAGGAGTATCACTCCCACCTCTCCAGCAACCCCCCACATAGTGCTAGTTTAATAATAATGACAATAAGAACTTAATGCAAATATATCAAAAATTTTCTACCAAGAACCAGATATTGGAGCCATCTAGTCAAAATTATCTTTCACCTGGTCTGTGTTCTTAGGTCATTTTCTAAATTCCACCCCTCTGACATGAGTCTATGTTAGGTTATCTCTTGCATCTTTTTCTTTTGGTATATTTTTATGTTGGTCATTAATATCATTAATTAAGCTACAGTCTTCATGAGGTTTTGGATAAATAAGGTACTCCTGTCTTCTTAAAACACTTCTGGAGTCCTTTGATTTTGCCATTACATTTTTAATTTGTTCATTCTCCATATTCAAGGTCCACCCTTCCCTATTCCCCATATGCTTAATTATGCAGGTATGGTAAAGATGATGATAATAAAATCTACAAAAAGAAACCTGAAAGGTGATTACATAGTGCTTTATTCCAATCCCCAAAACATAAAAGATGTCGTACTCCAAAAGCATAATGAAACGTGATTTGAAATTCATGATTTAAACAGATTTCAATCAGCTCTTTTGAAAAAACTAAAGGTGCCCAAACATATGACTGATTCCATCTTCATATACATAGGTATCCTCCTTCTAGGCCTCCCATGTATTCTGTTGGTAAATACACTGACCTCTGCCTCCTGTTCTCCCAAAGCTAAAGCATATGACAAAATTCAGGGAACTCACAGCTGAGTATTTAGTACTTCATTATGTGCAAATGTTTTTATGGAAGAACTACAGTCAAGCCGTTTTACAGAAAGGTAGTGAAATTATTTGATACTTGCTCTAGTGAAGCTATAGAATAACTTAAATAGATATATTATGGTTCCAAAGCATTTTCTTCCTACTCCATATATTGAGTACCCATCCATGCAAAAGTACAAGAAGATTCTCCAGCACTTAAATATCTAAGCACATAATTCAGTAATTCCAAAACCTTAATCATTCCTACCTTCCTCTGAATGACACATCTCCTTCTTTTAGTGTTGAATATTTTCTAAATGATGAATAAAGAACACTAACAGAGAACCTAGAATTCAACAAATATATCAGTTTTCTCCTATGTCTCAATAATATGAAGTCATATTCGGCATTAAAGTTACATTTTAAAAACCACAGATACTCAGTAAAGTATAAATCATATGCTAATTGGTGAATCTACCCTCTAGATTTTAACATCTCAGAGGTTGTTTCTAATGCTGGTTTTGTTTAAAGATGTACTGAAGGAACGTTTCTTGTTTGCTACTTTCTTAATGTTCACAAACATTGTGGATCTTTCTGAATGATCTATCACTCTGCCTTAAAATTATTAAGTTTGAAATGAGTTTCCCTCAAAGAGGGGAAAGTCATTCTTCACTCTGAGAGTATGAACAACTAAGTGAATTAAAAAGAGTGTTGTTACCTGTACCTACAGGTGAACAGGATTTTGAGACTATATTCCTGATGGCCATTTCTAGGTACAGTTGAGATAATTGTAACTCTTATCCTCGATGCAAAGGAATACCTGCCTTAACAATGCTTTTGTCTCTCATACTTACCTATCCCAAACTAGTGTGAGAAATTAGCATCGGGGTTGTACAGACAGAGAAGCTATCCAAGGAATAGGAAAAAAAAGATGCATGAGCCGTGGGCTGAGTAGGACTGTGAACATAATTCTTGGGTAGAGCAACAGAGGAGATGGCAAGATCACAGATTGGGAAGGTTGCATAAACCTTATTGGAAAATGAGACCAAGGAACAAATGCATTGTCAGACGTAGGATTAAAGCAACAAGTGGCCATTGTATCTAAAGGGCCCTGTTAAGCAGGTAAATGGATTTTCCATCAGCTGCATGTATGTCCCAATAATTCAATGGTCTAAGTCTAAGGCATAACTTGAAGAGTGTGAGGGCCATAAGAATGGCTTATGTGAAATAGCCACCATTATAAACATGTGAAATAAAAATTAACTTCAATTGAAGAAAAATTTTTAAAAGTGAAGCTGCAGAAATACACACACACACACGTTTATGGTTTTGTATACCTTTCTCAGTAAAAAATCATACCCACTATTCTATTTATCCATTTATTAAGGATCCACACTCTATGTTAGACATTATCCTAGGAAAATGGGCATATTGTCAAGGAGCATGACTGGATAACTGGAATTCATACATTTTATAAAATGGTGAGTTTTATAAATTCATAGATTTCTCTCACCAAAATTTGTAAGCCATTGTAAACTTTTAGTAGGTCAGATGCCATTTGTCCACTTGTTTTATCGTCACTCTTGAGGTTTCTCTCACACTTTCTGCTCCCTCCTCACTTCCAATACTAAATAGGTTACCTGACTTTGCTACACACAGTGTAGTGCCATACAATTTCACTGGATAATACGTGTAGCACTTAGAATTACTCTCTCTAGATCTGTATTCCCGGCCGTTAGCCTAGACCCGATAAAATGTGAAGACAAGCATTGTGACTACTGTATTTGTTACCTTTTCTACCATGCCCAGCATGCAGCCTATGGAAAAGAAAAAATCTTCAAGAGATAGTTGAATTAACTATATTCATGAAAGTGTATCTGTGGGATGCTGAAATAAGAAGTTCTGAGTCCTTCTGTTTCTAATGTTTTAAATTAATACATAGGTAGAAATTAAGGATTAGAAGAACTGCTAGTGAAGACCTCCATTAAACATTTTGTCTCCATTGCCAGATGTTTTAAAATGTCCTTTAGCAGGCGCTGGACACACAACAATAACATCTGTTGACTTACAGTAAGTTTAAGGTCACTTTCTATCTTTGAATCTCACTTTCACTTCTTATGGAATTATAGGATTAGTTGAAGTGATCTATAAACTTCTTTTCAGTTGTAGGATTATTTGATAAACGTTTTTGTTGTCCAATTTCCCGTATGTCATTAACTTTGGTCATACAATCTGTAAGTCTTTCTATAGCCCCCGGGATCTTTTGTCCGAAACTAAGGGCAGAGGTCAGTAGAATTAAAGGATTATAAAAGTTTATATATTTTGAGCCTAACTTCTAGCAAATGCAATACAAGAATGTGCTCTGAAAACATGCTATATGAGCATAATCCAAAGACGATAGAATACTCCCATTTACAGAGTACTTAGTACTTCCATCCATTCCATTTTTTAAAAGACAGATTTTAGTTAAAATTTTTACACTGCACTGAGAATTACCCTGTTAGTAACATCAAAACACTGACTACCAGCAAGTTGGGCTTTAATTCTGCTCTTGGTTCTTCTATTGGTCTATTTAGTCCCTTTTCCCCTGTTAGCTTTCCAGTGTTTGAAAATGGCTATCAGACTATCATATTTTCTACATTATCTTCATTTATTTCTTTCGGATTACATTTTCTCAGCTAAATTTTGTCACACACACATGACTTACAACAATCCTAATTTTAGTCTTTAGTTTACAAATTTTCCCCCCTTCCAGTTGCCACCTCTATTCATTTTCATCAGTATAATGGTGTCATTAAATAAAAAACTAGCACACCTATATCCCTATTTAAATTCTGTGTTTCTTTGAATGTACCTATATACACACACTTGCATGTGCATGTATTCAGGATTACTGCAATTTTACTTTATTAAAATAAATATCATATACATTTCCTACACTTACCATAGTCATAACTTATCACATAAATTAGTCTTTGTCAGTAAGCTACAGATTTTTTAGCCATTTTCCTATAGTTAGAGCTTTGTCAATAACTTTTTATTTTGCTATGCAGAAAAAAACAGATTTTTTTTTGTAAATTGAATAATTATTTAATACTTTCCAACAGTGGAAAAATATGAATATATCTTTCTAAAAGCATAATATTAATTCATAAGACAACAACATAAGCATAGAGTGCATTTTAATAAATACGTAAGAACATTTAGAACTCACTGATTTTGTTGGTATAAAATGGCATATCAAGTATGCTTTGGTGGAAATATTTTCAAATGAGACTAAATTAAATTTGATATTGTTGGTTTTAGCCAATGTCATAACTCATGATGACCAACTTTAATGTTGAGTTTATTATAAACAAATTATCTATGGAAGAATTTTCTTCATTCAAATAATAGTCATTGAAAGTTTTATGCCATAAGGTTATAGTACTAAAGATTACAGAAAAATACTTTCCCTCATAAAGTATATGTTGTAAAGGAATACATTGATAACAATGTTTTACACTTACACAGAAAATAGGAAGGGGAAAGGCAATTTGAAAGCAGTTGGATTAAAAAAAAAATGAGGGGGAGTTTCTTTTCCCTAAAAACAGAAGTGCAGTAGGTTTGCCATGAAAAATTAACAACCATTTATACACTGGCTATAAGTACAGCTTACTGGCTGAATATCAGCCCTGGCTATACATAAAACATGTGACACATTTTAAGAGTAATTTCAAGTCATTTTTTTCTAAAAAGATTCAGTGAAAATCAAGCACATGGTTTCATTAACTCTTAATAAAGGTTTTGAATCTTAAGTAAATGACATACTTACATTGCAATTAAAATGAATTTATGTTTTTGAAATCTTATCTCACTTGGCTTAAGAATTCCAAAGATTTCTGAAAAGGACAACATTATGATAATATATAATTAAAACGTTAAATGTATTGCTACGTAACTTCCGTGTGCTTTTCTTGGTTTTGGTTATTTACTTGTGGATGGATGTATATTTTACATATTTGCTTTTCTAAAGCTTACTAAAATTCTAAATGATTAAATATACATTATCAGATTTTAGATAAGAAAATAAAGAAAAAATGGGTCAAAAATATTTTTCATTTTGATCAATGTTCAAATATATATTATTTTTACATTCTTCTATCTTTTTCACTGTTTTGAGGCCTCTTTAAGTTGCCCAGACCAGTATTTTTTTATGTTTTTATTTTATTTTTTGAGAGAGAGAGAGTGCAAGTGTGGGAGGAGCAGAGACAGAGGGAGACACAGAATTGGAAGCAGGCTCCAGGCTCTGAGCTGTGAGCACAGAGCCCTACGTGGGGCTCAGACCCACAAACGGTGAGATCGTGACCTGAGCTGAAGTCGAAGGCTAAACTGACTAAGCCACTCAGGGGCCCCTCCAGGCCAGTATTTCTAATACCATAATGTGCATTAAAAATCATTTGCAGATATTAAAATGTATTATCTATTCAATATGTCTGAGATGAGACTTAATACTTTCTAATACACTCCAGGTGATGACAGTGCTGATTCTATGGGTTACATTTTGAATAGCAAGGATCTAGACAGAGTAGTAATAAAAGTGAAAACTTGAACTTTGTGCCTCTCATGTGGTTAAAAAAATACTCATTATCAAATCTACGTTAACTTCTATTGTAGAAGAAATGTCCAGTGTGTTGGAGAATAACTTTTCAGGTAATCAAATACCTTGCCTTCACTATGGTATTTGATCATCCATAAGTGCCATTTATTGGCTCATTGGCTCTTTTACGAACATCATTCTCATAAAAACTCTACCTAAACTAAAAAAAGTCTGTGTAACTACATTGTAAGTGTTCCTCCCACAAATGTGTTTCCAACTGCAACAGATTTAATGCTTCGTAACATTATTTTTTTATGTAGGTAGAACATCTAGTTTTTATCCTTTTACTCTCATCTCCAGCAATATTTTAAAAAATCAGATTAAAGTTGAGTTAGACTTTGTAGGTACAAAAGTTAAGATATAAATTTTGATAAGTGACACCTAAAAGTCCTTAACATGTTATTTCCACAAGTTTTGGAGGCATAATTATCCTATTTTTAAAATCAAATTAGATATAACTAAAAATCAATATTAAAAGTTATATCAATGAGTCAATAACATTTGAAATCACATTGAAATTATAAGATCCAATGGACAATTTATACTCAAACGCATATACATTTGATAAGTCATTCAATGGAAAATTGTTCATGTCTGGGACTGTGTACCTCTGATTTATTTCTTAATATCATGTCCTTCTGTCATATAAGTAGAAATCCTTACATTCCTTTTAATGAGCTTTTGACTATAAGAAGAAAACGGGTTCTTATAAATATGTTATGTCCAAAAGCTAAAAATTGCATTCAGTACAGAAATATTTTTAAGTTTCACTTATAAACAAAAGAACACTAACTATAAATATTTGTGGTTTTAAGTTTATTTACTTATTTTGAGAGAGAGCATGGGAGAGGGGCAGAGAGAGAGGGAGAGAGAGAATCCCCAGCAGGCTACATGTTGTAAATGTGGGGGGCTTAATCCCACAACCGTGACATCATGACCTGAACTGAAATCAAGAGTTGGTTGCTTAACTGACTGAGGCACTCAGGTGTCCCAAGAATACTACTTATAAATGTAATGGAAAATTTATAAATAAGGGAGAAGATCAAATAGAAAAGGAATGAGAAAATTAAAAAAGGTATTTATTGATCCAAAAAAAACAATGAAGAAGAAAATAAAAACATTGACTAGGTGGAGCATTAGAATACACATATTATGACAGTATAAGATAATGGTAGATATTAACCCTACTGTAATTTAATCATCTATATAGTAGGGTTAATACTATTCACTTAAGTGTAAATAGATGATAAACTTCAATTAAAAAACAAAGAAAGAGTTAGATTGGACAAAGAAAATACTCAACTACAAGGAGTTTATAATGCTAAGTGAAACAAGTTGGAGAAGACAAATGCTGCATGGTATCATTTATGTGTAGAATCTTAATAAGAAAAAGTTAAACACATAGAAACAGAGTGTAGAAAAGTGGTTGCCAGGGGCTGGGTGGGGGAAATTAGGAGAGGTTGGTTGGTAAAAGAGTAAAACTTCTTTCAGTTATAAGATGAATAAAGTATGATAATCTAATGAATAACATGGTGACCATAACTGATAACACTGTATTGTATAACTGATATTGTTTTGTATAACTGATATATGCTAAGGTAGTAGAACTTAAATGTTCACACACACACACACACACACAACAGGTAAATATGTGAGATGATGGATATGGATATGTGAATTAACATGGTGAGGTGAATCTTTTCACAATGTATACATATATCAAATCATCACATTATATATTTTCAATGTCTTATAATTTTGTCAATTATACCTCAAAAAAGCTGGAAAACAAAAAGAAATACACATATTCAAAGATTAATAAAAGTGGAAAAGGATGAAAAAGTATACAATATGAAAATACAAGTCAAAAGAAAACTACCATGTATTGGCTAATAGACAATGCACGCTTTAATAAACATATTTTTTAAAGGGAGAATGCCTACTGATAAAAGGTTAATCCTTCTGGAAGATGTAACAATTCATAATATGCATATAATGAGCACAAATATATAAAGCAAAAATTGATGAAAATAAAAAGAGAAATAGAAAAATGCACAATTATTGACAGAGCAAAGGTCAAGAACTGGGAAAGGATTAAGATTTTACTGTACTTCTGGTTAATATACTTGTTTCCAGTATACACCCTAAAGAAAGGACAGTCTATTTTATTTTACTATCTACTTTTAATAATTTACATGAGATTTCAACCAAACACAAAATATTCTATTTCACAGAAACAGACTCATTTTGCATTGAATTTTTAGCAAACCCAGACAATTATAATGGGCAAACACAAAGTAAATATTAAATTTGTTACCTCTCAAAGGCAGAAACTTTATGTTCAATACGGGTCCATTCAGAGAAAAAAAAAATCTTTAAAACAAATAGAGGCTCTATTTTTATTAAATTAAATGTCTATATTTTATATCTTCAAGTAAAGTCTATTTTTGTAAGCTATATTGGTCTAGGATTTTATTTTCTTGTAAAGTCTCTGCCTGGTTTTCGTATCAGTGTAATATTGGCCTCCTAGAATGAGCTGGGAAGTGTTGTCCTGCTTCTGTTTCGTTTGTTTTGTTTTTAGTTTCAAACTGGTGCAGCCACTCTGGAAAACAGTAATGGAGGTTCCTCAAAAAGTTCAAAGTAGTACTACCCTACAATCCAGCACTACTAGGTGTTTACCCAAAGAATACAAAAATACTGACTCTAAGGGACTCATGTGCCCAATGTTTACAGCAGCATTATCAACAAAACCCAGTTCTCTCGATAGATAGATAGATAGATTTTTTTTTGGAAGAGTTTGTAAATGATTGGTGTTCATTCTTCCCTAAGTATTTGGTAGAGTTTACCAGTGAAGATGTTTGGTTCTGGGCTTTTCTTTGTGGGGCTTTGTCTCTTGAAACAAAGTAGGAAATTACAACTCTAATCCTTTCAATTCATGAGAACTAAGAAGAACAGAAGAAATGACCCAACTATGATCCTTGGTTGTTCAAAATAAGTGATCTTAAAAAGAGGTAGTGTGTGTAATAAAAAATGAGGCAGCCTTTCCTTCACGTAGGCTAGCCATTCATCTATTAATTTGTCCTTTCATAGTTTTAAGTCTTGCGTGTTTTATATTCCTTAGTTTGTCTAATTTAATCCTCATGGGAACCCCAGAAGGTTCTATAATCTACAAACTAAAGCTAGGGTGAATTACAAAATCTGTCCAAGGTCACAGTTAAACATATGGTAGTGTTTATGAACAGGAACTCAGAAGTCACATTGCCTCCTCAGCGACTTAATAAATTAGCACACTGGGTTGAATTATTAAGCTCTGGGCCTCAGTTTCTTTATTGCTAAAATGAGAATAATTACACTGCCTACTGCTTAGAGTTGTATAAACAAAATGCATGTAAAATGCTTATGGCTGTGCCTGGCTTACAGCATGTTTTCAACATTAGCAGTGATTTTTGCTACTGTGTATTGTCCAGTAAAACCACTTAATACTTAATGGTTTAAAAAATTGAGTTTTAAGGCAAATAGAAAAGTATAAGTCTTAGATTGAAAAGTAACCATTTAAAAGGAATTTGATTCCAGCAACCTATAAACCATTTTACCACCACTTTGTTGTACCTTTTGATTTCACTACATGCGCATCAAGTAAACAAAAGCATTAAAAAGGGGGGGTACATAGAATTCAAAGTGGTCTTTATTGTAAATACTCATCCATTTAAAAATAGATTTGCTTGTTTACAATTTTGAATTTGGTTTTCCATTGTCAGGAATGTTAAGAATCAATTTTTCCATAGCACTTTTTTTTCCTATAAACTAAATAGATTTAAGATGCAAATACACAAAACATATTGCTGAGGATTCTCTAAAGTCTTTAAAAAGTTCTGCAAGTAATTTTCACAATGAACAGCTATGCTTAATTTGAAAGTACCTTTACTGTATTAATAAAGCATTCAACCAGCACTTTCCTGGCAAAGTTCTGCAGTAAGCTACAAGTTTTGGATACTTTTATTATTTCCTAGGAGTTCTCACGAGCTGCCAATTCTTCTCTTTGCACAATTCAGGACACTTTTAAGGGAGTTTCATGTTTACCATCTTATTTATCCCTCCCTATAGCCCCCTAATGGTAAGGTATTCAAGAGAGTTCTTGTTCCCATTTTATTTATTTTAATGTTTATTTTTGAGAGAGAGAGAGAGAGAGAACATGAGTAGGGGAGGGGCAGAGAGAGAGAGGGAGACACAGAATCCAGAGCAGGCTCTAGGCTCTGAGCTGTCAGCACAGAGCCCAACGTGGGACTCGAACTCAGGAACCTCGAGATCATGACCTGAGTGCAAGTTGGATGCTTAACTGACTGAGCCACCCAGGTGTCCCTTCTCATTCCCACTTTAAAGATGTGGCAACCGAGGTAGTTCATAAACTAGTTATCATGCTGGGCCCAGAATTCAAGTCTCTTCAGCCTGCATCTATGTTACCAACTGTCACTTCATCCTCTTAGGCCATCTTGCAGGGCAAAGTGAACTCTGTAGCTGAAAGGATAGGCATAGCAGGATTGCTAAAACTGGAGCACCAATTCTCCTGGTCCTTGGAAAATAACGTGCTAGTTAAACTTTCCAGTTAAGATAGTAAAGTGGAGAGGATGCTGATGCCCGTTTTCAGATAAGCTAGAAAATCTGTTTGCTGTGCGACATTCCTTCCAACAACACAGTTCATTCTAGCTTTCTAGAATTCTAGACATTCTAGCCATTCATGTTCTGGCTTGTTTGCTTGCACATCCTGGCTGGTTCAAAAGAACTCCACACCGTGCTTTGCCTCTGCTCTAAGTATAAATATAACAAATGTACAATACGGCAGTGATTCTATTCATGACTCTCAAACAATGCTGGAAAAAACCAAGATGGAATAATTTTGAAGATCAATACGATCATTCCCCTGAAAAAAACTCTACTTACTAACAAAACTTAAGCAAAAGGTTCTATTTCCTAAATTAGAGGTAAACAGCTTTAACAGTGGTTCACCTTTGTCCTCTCAAGCTTTTAACGGTTCAATTTAATTTCCCTCAGCCAGAGTTCACTGTGTCATGCCCAGCAGTTAATCCACAAGGTCCAGTTTCTTGCTCCCATTGGGATAAACCTGACTTAATCAACTCAGACTAGCCAGTCAGCATACTTGACTAATAGCATTCAGATGGTAGTAATTTCTTTCAATTTCTCCAGCAGTTAATATGTATCAGACTTCCCTGTTTTATTTTATATGGATCTTAATTCAAACAACTCCAACAGGTATCATACCCATTATTTGGTGAACTGGGCACAAAGGTTAAATAGATTGCCAAAGAACACAGAGCAGCAAATGGCCAGTGAAAGATTTGAACCAGGGCTAACCTCTTATTCCGACACCCAAACCGCCAAACCCTCAGCTGCAGTCCCAATACACCTCTTAAACTAATCACCTAACCTTGGGCAAGCCATTTCAGAGCTCTGGGTCACGGTTTCCTCCACTATAAGACGACCTGCTGTCAATGAACTCTTGGGTGCTTTACTGCTTTTAATGTCCTGTGAATTCCCAACTGTATTACTCCCACCCTCAATAGATGTAAATGTTAAGACTAAAGTTTTTCAACCACTGTGTGTTCTATCTAGCACATTCTCCTTACTCTTCATGGTAACGTTTACAAATACTAAACGGTAACATTGATCCCAAATATTCTCTCTTGTCTCATATCATCTTCCACCAATATAGGGGTGCCAATTAGGCCTGACCCCACTCCACACCTCTACCAAGTTACTCTAGCCCACCCTGCGGCTTTCCAGGCAGCTAGCAAAGTCCTAAGGAAGCCCTACAGGCAAAGCTGTAGAAAACAGCTCTGCCAAAGGTCAGGGGAGCCCTCTAGGGCAACTGCCAAACCTCCAGACCCTGGTGGGAGCCTGGGCCTGGCTCCCCAACCCAAATGGGCCAAATTGGGCCTCACCCATCACAGCCTGCACAGTATCCACTAGGTCCTTGGCCCAGGAAACACAACCCGAAGTCTAAGCCATTCTGCCCCTTGACCAAGGCGCCAGAGACCCAGCCACTGCCCCAACCCTGCCCCCTACCCACTCTGGTGTTCCCAGGGCCAAAGACACATTCGAGCCTTCCACCTTACCTCCAACCTCAGGGACCTCCGGCGCCATCTGCGCATCAGCACCCCCGCCTGAGACGCACACCTGTCCACACACGGCAGCAAAGAAACTTCAGGATCTCCCTGCGCTTGAGGGAGAGGCCTCCTAGAACAGCTAAGGCACTCCCACTGCACGGAACCCACGTTACCTCCTCTTTTAATAGGACCCAGATGAATGCTCCTTTTACTCAAGGAGCTATACCTGAGTAACCTCATCTTCAGGAAGACCGGACTTAAATGCCAAGTTGTGGACATCACGTCTGAAACTAATAATATCATAATGGAGACTTGTGGGGTCATCAGGGAGTGAACACATTTTTCAAATGGGCATAAAGTAATTTGGGACCACTTGTACATTGAGAGAACCTGAAACAATGCCAATAAGTTATTTGATACTCTTCTTATCAAGAAGCGGAATCTGTGTCTCTCTATTTAAATCTGCACAGATCTGCTACTCGCTTATAAACAACAGAACGATGCATGAGTTTCTACTTTTTTGATAGACCATTTATGTTTCAAATACTCGTGCAAGTAAGTCCAATGCCCTGAAACTGCCATGTTGAAGAGACCCTGTATGGATACTCTCCCAACTGAACTCAGAGTTGATAGTTAGCATCAACTGTCAGCCACGTGTGAATGAGGCATTTTGGATTTAGAAAAATAAAATGATTACTTTAAGCTGCTAACTTTTCTGGTAATTACACAGCAGTAGTAACTGGAACAGGATATAAGGATTAAAAAGGAAGGAGTAATAAAACACTCATTATTCATAGAAAAACTAATGTTGGAAATTAAAAATATCAAAAGCGAAGCTATTATAATTAAAATCATATTTAAAAAGGTAGCTGAAAAAAGATCAATCAATAAATGCTCAGTGTTTTTTATAATCAGTGAGAAATAACTAAAAACAACTTTTGAAATTATAGTTTTTAACATTAAAAACTAACACCCTATACACCTATGAGCAAATAACAATAAAGATACCTAAGCCTTGTGTCAAAAAAATATAGAGTCAAAGAGAGTTATACTAGGTTCTTGGATTGGAAAACTCAGTTCAATTTAAAAAAAAAAAAAAGAGTTAACTTTCTTAACTTTCTTCAATTGGCTTACCTATTTAACGAAATTGCAATCAAATTGTTTGGAAGGTAGCGTAGCTGATTCTGACATGTTTATAGGCATATAAATAACAAATACAAATTCCCTTTTTTTCACAAAAGAGAAGATTACACGACAAGTGCTAAGTGGTTTGTGGATTTAATGATAAGAATTTAAGGATAGTCCTATCCAAAGATATTTTATTATATGAACACAGAGGAACATTAGATTTCGGAATCAAAGTTTGATGAAATTGGAAACTTTTCAAGAGTCAATATGTGCAAAGTTGAGGACATTATGTAGAGGATGATAGGCAAAATATTTATTTAATTATATGCAATATTTATATAATTATAAGTAAAATATTTAATATAAATAAGTAAAATACTTAATATAAATTCAGATTAAATCTTCCACTAAATTTGCTGTGATTATTACAATGATATTCAGTTGGAATCCACCCAGACATTCTGAAAGCTTAAGCTTTCCAACGTGAGTAGAGTAAGAAATGGGTTTTTGGAACAAGGCATAAATCAATAAAGTATCTATGAGTACTTTTGGAGGAGTAATTGCAATACTAAGTTATGGACCAGATAAAGTTTCCTTGCCAAAAAACAAATGAGCAAACAAAAACAAAAACAGATTCATATACAGAAAACAAACTGGTGGTTGCAAAGGGGACGAGGACGAGGGATGGATGAAACTGGTGAAGGGGATTAAGAAGTACAAAGTTCAAGTTATAAAATATGTAAGTCACAGGGATGAAATGTACGGCATAGGAATACAGTCAATAATATTATAACGTTGTATGGTGACAGATGGTAATACACTGTAGTGAGTGTAGCATAATCTATAGAATTGTTAATAACTGTGCCATATGTATGAAACTCACATAAATTGTATATCAGCTATACATCAATGAAATATAATTAAAAATGTAACACTATGGAAATAGAAGGAACTTTATATTTTTAACATATAGTGCTATATTTGTAAAATTATCTTATAAGCCAGAAAATTTGAATATTCTACCTTTAAGGAAGTAGGAATTTTATTATTAAAAGATGTTGAAAGTGTGAGAAATATATGTAAACTTAAAATGGATAAAAGGCACATCTTGTTGTGTGTGGATTTTGTCTGAGCTTCCAAGAGTTTTTGCATCAGTAGTTAATATAGTTTCACATCAAGAGAATAGCCATGTATTTCTCTTATACCTTCTAATTAAATGTAAAATTATATGTCAGATAAGTGTATTAGATCAAACATACATTCAAATATGTGTATTAAATGTAACCTAATTTGTTTTCCATATGTTGAAATATGAATAGATGAGATACATTCTCACTTCAAATAAATAATTTCCTCATTTCAAATTATTCTTCCAAAGAAAAATATATGTAAATTATTTTTTGAAAAGTAGAAGTTTTAGGTGTACCTGCCTGGCTTAGTCTGTGGAGCATGCAACTCCTGATCTCAGGTTGTGGATTTGAGCCCCATGTTGGGTGTAAAGATTACTTAAAAATAAAATCTTAGGGTGACTGGGTGGATCAGTTGGCTAAGTGTCTGAATCTTGGTTTCAACTCAGGTCATGATGTCACAGTTCATGAGATCGAGCCCCTCATCGGACCTCCGCACTGACAGCATGGAGTTTGCTTGGGACTCTCTCTCTACCTCTCTCTCTCTCTCTCTCTCTCAAAATAAATAAATAAACCTTAAATAATAAAATAAATAAAGTCTTATAAAAATAGAGGCTTTGTAGTAAGATCAAATTTGTATCGTTTGCTGGTGGTTAGTTTTGCCTTTTTTTTTTTCTTTCTTTTCTTTTTTGGCTTCAGTCTTTTCAAGTCTGTATTTCTTCACCTGAAAATTGTGGATAATAAGACATAATGTAAGAGATTTCTGAGAGTAACAAATCAGATAATATATACAGTGGAATCATATTTTCAAAAAATTACTTATATTGTTTTTTTTTTCCTCCTGGTATCCCCCCCCCCTTTTTTTCCCCTTTATTCAAGTAGTTGTGTTCTCTTTAAGACTGCTAGGGAGGGTGATCAAAATAGAAGTAGAAAATAATCTGAATCCCAAATAATAAAAAGAAAAAAAATATCAAGATGATTTTTGTCCTCCAAAAAATCTGGGGAAAATGTCAATACAGGAACTAAATTAAGCTTTTACCACATCAGTAGCAACAATGGCGAAAGAAAACTCATGTTCCTTTCACACTGAGATTGTGTGAGTGAGACCCATACCTGATCCATGTATGAGACCCCTAGCATTGGGCCTCTAAAAAGATAAGGGTGTATAATAATAGTTAGGCCTAGGTTGATATATTTCATCTATCTTTTACCACAAAATGTATTTGTAGGATTTTAAATATTAAGAGAAACTTTGTTGTACAATATATCTCTAATAAATAATTGCACTAGCTAATTCTTTGAAGACTCTTTGTAAATACCATGTACTTGGACTCCCAAAGTGTTTGCTGAAAAAGAATATCTCAAATACAAGAAGGTACATTTCAAAATAAGAACGAGAAAGTAGTTTCTCAAAAAGGAAAACACGTTAAAATCTCTAAGAGTGGTTGCTCCTAAGGCATTAGGTATTAGAAATTCCAAAGAATGGATGTCACTTCAAAAAAGAAAATAAAATTTGAGTGGGAGGATTCTATCCTGTCCTTTGACACACATCACTGAATTTATCAGAAAGGCATTCATGCTGACACCAGAAAAGTTTTTCTGCATGTTTTTTTTTTTCTTTCTGATAGGTCCTGGTGTGCAATGAATAGTATACTTGGTCAGCAAGATAACTGTTTATGTAAAGAAAAAAAATATATATGTATATATATATATACACATATATATAAACAATAATATATATATATGTATATATATACATATATATACATATATATATATGTAATAGCTATATGCATAAATATACACCCAATTTTAGATTGGTAAAATATTCATTATACTAAGAATATAAACACGACAATATTTTTTAAAACATGTTTTTATTTATTTATTTAATGTTTATTTATTTATTTTGAGGGAGAGACAGAGTGAGCAAGGGGGTGGGGGGGAGACAGAGGGGCAGAAAAAGAGGTAGAGAGAATCCCAGGCAGGCTCCATGTTGTCTGTGAAGAGCTCGACAAAGGGTTTGAACTCACAAACTGTGAGATCATGACCTGAGCTAAAATCAAGAGTTGTATGCTTAACCAACTGAGCCACCCAGGAGCCCCAATACCATTGTATTTTTCAAAGCAAATATTTTGAATTCTTCCTTAAGGTTGAGGAACCACATTAGCAATTAATTTTTTTCTTTCCTATCTTTTAATTATTTGAGATTTAATAAAAGAACTAGGAAAACTAAATAATTATTGTGAATATGCTAAAAATTTATACGTTATTTGCATGAAAGGAATATCAATATTTTAGAGTTCACCTTGTTTTTAGGGACATGTACTTATGCACATACACTTTGATGACAAGAATAAAATACTAGTTTAATAGAGTTCTTTTCATTGATTTCTCAAGAAGCCATTAGATATCATTTCAGACACTAGGAGCATTTAATGTTGTTAATTAATTGCAATCAAACATGTCAGCTCTGTACTGCCTCTGTGACTTGCATTGTAACATCCAACTAGTTAAAATAAGTGACGGAAATTTCTGTGGACAGCTGCCAGAATGGTTGAAGTTCACCAATCAGAAAATCATGATAAATCGTACTAACATCGTATTAAAGACAAGTGATTAGATCATCATGGCATTGAGATCTGCTTCCACTGTGGCATTAATAATAGTTCTCTGTTATAAGAACTCATTGCTCTATAACAGAATGGAGTTTGATATCTTCTCCGAATTTTCAAAAGAAATTTATTCACTTTTGATGCAGATTTGTGGTAACCAAACATTTTATTATGCAGTGTTTAAATATAAAATGTTCACTTGTATACTTTCTTTCTCCAAGATGTGAAATCCCATTATGTATGAGGTGTTTTTTCTCTATTAGATGAGAAAGTTCTAGGGGGCATGGATTGTACCTAGAATGTAATGTGAATTCTCGGGATTCTCAATGAGTCTTTCTTAACTAACTGTTTAGAATATTATTTTTAGATGAAACAAATAAAAAGTTTTCTCTGTCTACATGTAGGCAAAATAAGACATGGATCTTTACAGTCTATTTAAAAGTTATGCTACTCAAACATAAATAAATAAAAGACAAATTGGCAGAAGTGTAAAATAGATCTGCATGAATTTAAAAGGTGATTAAAGTGATTTTAACCTGTATCCTTTTGTTTGATTTATTTGTTTCCAATTTTCTTTTGAATTTTCCTTATCTCCATTAAATCCAGAGATAATATATAATAACTTTTTCCTAGAACTGAAATAGAAAAATATGTATTTGATGGAAAATTATTTATCCATAACTTTTTAAACAACACATTTATTGAGATATAGTTCATATAACAGATGTATCACCCTTTTAAAGTGTCAATGATTTAGTATAATCACAGTTATGGAAACATCACTGCTAATTTCCAAATATGTTCATTACCCCAGAAAGAAACCCCAACCCACCTGCAATCTCTCCCCACTCCCCTTTCCCTTACAACCTGGCAATTATTTACCTACATTGTGTTTCTCTAGAATTGTCTGTTCTGGATTTTTTATAAGAGAGACAATACAATTTGTTAGTCTTCTGTTTTCAGGTTTTCAAGGTTCATGTGTGTTGTAGCAAAAACAAGTGTTTCATTCTTTGGGATTGTTGAATAATACCCTATAGTGTGGATATACCACTTTCTTCTAAGAGTTTTGTAATTTTAATCTTACATTTAGGTCACTAACCCATTTTTAAGTAATCTCTAAACACAATGTGGGACTCAAACTTACAATCCTGAGGTCAAGAGTTGCACGCTCTACCAACAGAGCCTTCCAGGCACTGAATGACCCAGCCAGGCACTGGTCTCTAGCCAATCTTGCGTTAATTTTTGTGTATGGTATGAGGTAGTAATCAAGCTTCAATCCTTGGAATGTAGATATCCAATTATCCCAGTACCATTTTTGAAAACACTATTCTTTTTCTATTGAATTGTCTTATTACCCTTGTTGAAAATCAATTGATCAATTGATCACAATCTAAGGGTTTATTTCAGAATGGCTTAATCTTGGATTGTTGAGTAGAGTGTTTTATTCATGTCTGTTATGTCTAGTTGATGTATAGTGTTGTTCAAGTCTTTATTTCCTTATTTACCTTTTGCCTAGTTGGTCTGTGAATAAAATGGGTTATTAAAGCTATCAACTATTGTTGAATTATCTATTTTTCCTTTCACTGTAGTTAATTTTTGCTTACTGGAGTTTTGGCCTCTGATTGTTGTTAAGTGCATATATGTTTATAATTGTGATGGATTCTTGAAAAATTGGCAATTTCGTCATCATAAATGTTTCTTTGTAGCAACAGTTCTAATCTTAAAATCTATTTTGTCTGATATTATAGCCATCCTAGCTCTCTTTTTATTACTTTGTGTAGTATATATTTTTCTATCCTTTTAATACAGATAGGTGGAAAAGAAAATCAGTTCATGGTAATCAGATTTTATGTAGGGAGTTCCAAGCCAACTTAAATATTTTTAGGAATATTGGTGAAAAATTATTGATGCTTTAAATTTTTTGGTGACCCAAACAGATTTGAATTTTTAAAAGATCACACTGATTGCACAGTGGAGTCTGGATTTAAAAGAAGAGAGGGTATACATAGGTGGGAAAGGGAAGGTAGAGGTGGAGGTGGAGTCAAACAGACTAAGTGTTTGATAAGATAAATATAGAAAAAAATGCAAAGAATGCATTCCAAGCTCTTTAGGATATAGGTGCATATTATGTATTGGATATGGCAGATGAGGAACATGAAAGTATCAAAAGGGAACTATCAAATATCACAGAGTTTAATGGTCTCATTCACGAGGATAAAAACCACTAGAAGAGTAATCATTGATGACATCATCAAAGAAAATTAAAGAGATTTATTTCTAACCAACATAAAAATGGCCATATTTCAGAAGGTCACAATTGGGGATTTAAAAATAATGTAGAAATTACAGAACTTTAGGAAGTTGTGACAATTGTAACTAATGAAGAATGTTTACCATGAGGAATTAAGCTAACATGATAAAAAAAGTTCTGTGTACAGAATGATATATGAAGAGTAAATATCCACTGTATGCAAAATGTAAATCAACAAATTAGGCATTTCTCCTACTTTATGACGCTTGCAGAATTTGTAAATACATGTATGAATAGTTGATTATTTAATAACCAGAGTCATTATTTTGGTGATTATTAATGTCTCACAATAATGAAGAGACAATAAAAAGCAGTAAAAAGCACAAAGTATTCTATGGGTAAAAGAAAATTCGAGTGTGGATTCGTATTGAATTAGCTGAATTGTTACAGACCTCTGTAACCTAAACCTGAAACTGACTACACAATTAGAATTCTTGAGTAAGAAGAAGACTGGTATAAGAAATGTAGCTATTTCTTTTTAACTTTCGCTTAGCCTTTGTTAAAGAAAGCACAGAATAAATAAATAAATAAATAAATAAATAAATAAATATAATAGCACCTTCTTGATTGGGGGGAGTGTTCTATATAATGTCTTAAAGCAAGAGAAATTCCTGTCAGAAAATATTTTCATATTTCAGCCATGTTAAATAACCCGTTTCCTAAATACTGATTTAAATAAATAATACAATATTCAAAAACATTTCCCTTATGGAAACCCATTGGTAGTATTTATTTAGGTAAGCTAATATGACATATCAATTTTCTATGTTAAATATCAGTTATTGTCAGATTTGTTTCCATACAACACCCATGGTTTATCCCAACAGGTGCCCTCCTCAATGCCCATCACCCACTTTCCTCTTGCTCCCACCCCCCATCAACCCTAAATTTATTCTCAGTTTTTAAGAGTCTCTTGTGGTTTGCCTCCCTCCCTCTCCATAACTTTTTTTTTCTTCCCCTCCCCCATGGTCTTCTGTTAAGTTTCTCAAGATCCACATATGAGTGAAAATATACGGTGTCTTTCTCTGACTGACTTATTCACTTAACATAATACCCTCCAGTTCCATCCATGTTGCTGCAGATGGCCAGATTTCATTCCTTCTCATTGCCAAGTAGTATTCCATTGTATATATAAACCACATCTTCTTTATCCATTCATCAGTTGATGGATATTTGGGCTCTTTCCATAATTTGGCTATTGTTGAAAGTGCTGCTATAAACATTGGGGTGCAAGTGCCCCTATGCATCAGCACTCCTGTATCCCTTGGGTAAATTCCTAGCAGTGCTATTGCTGGGTCATAGGGTAGATCTATTTTTAAGTTCTTGAGGAACCTCCACACTGTTTGCCAGAGTGGTTGCACCAGTTTGTATTCCCACCAACAGTGCAAGAGGGTACCCTTTTCTCCACATCCTCGCCAGCATCTATAGTCTCCCGATTTGTTCATTTTAGCCACTCTGGCCGGTGTGAGGTGGTATCTCAGTGTGATTTTGATTTGTATTTCCCTGATGAGGGGTGACATTGAGCATCTTTTCATGTGCCTGTTGGCCATCTGGATGTCTTCTTTAGAGAAGTGTCTATTCATGTTTTCTGCCCATTTCTTCACTGGATTATTCATTTTTCGGGTGTGGAGTTTGGTGAGTTCTTTACAGAGTTTGGATACTAGCCCTTTATCTGATATGTCATTTGCAAATATCTTTTCCTATTCCATCAGTTGCCTTTTAGTTTTGTTGATTGTTTCCTTTGCAGTGCAGAAACTTTTTATCTTGATGGGATCCCAATAGTTCATTTTTGCTTTTAATTCTCTTACCTTTGGAAATGTGTCGAGTAAGAAATTGCTTCGGCTGAGGTCAAAGAGGTTTTTTACTGCTTTCTCCTCTAAGGTTTTGGTGGTTTCCTGTCTCACATTCAGGTCCTTCATCCATTTTGAGTTTATTTTTGTGAATGGTGTCAGAAAGTGGTCTAGTTTCATTCTTCTGCATGTTGCTGTCCAGTTCTCCCAGGGCCATTTGTTAAAGAGTCTTTTTTCCATTGTCTTTTTTCCATTGGATACTCTTTCCTGCTTATGACATATCAATTTTTGACCCCTGTGCTGGAGACTTGTCAATAAATTAAGAGGTAAAATGCATTAACTTAAGTTATCTCATCTCCCCATAATCTGACCATTGCCCTGATTCATTTGACAGAGTGTTTAAGTCTTTATATAAAAATTAAAAAATGAATGTTGTATTTCTCCTAAGAACTACATGGATTTAATAAGTATGCATATAACACAATTAAGGCATAGTCTGGTCAAATACTTCTTTAGGGAAATTTTGTGTCTAATAAGCCCTCATTATATTATGCACAAATATTATAGTTAAATTTTTCACAGATAACAAAATGCAATTTATGTTTTTTCTCTTCTTTAATACTGCTGCTATTATATAAGAAAAAAATTTTTAAAATCTTACAAATGTGATCAATTTTCTGAATAATATTCATTATTTCTCAGTAACTGTTCTTCTAATTTCTACAAATCCCTTATCTTTTAATGATCTTTCCTTCTCTGTCTCTGTCTACTTGCCAAAATCAATAATTTTCAATTTCTTCCTGATTACATCAATAATCATAAACCGTAAACCAATGTCTGGAACATCGATTTCCATAGCAAGTGTCATTGCTTTCAGAACACTGACAATTCTATATATTGCCAAGAACAAAGGATGATTCACAAAGGCTTAATTTTTTTTTATCTATATATTTTCCTCCAGTGCCCCTACAGATGCATTTCTTTGGAAAAAAAACCAAATGTCAATTTAGTTCTCTTTAATCCATTCTAATTTTTTAAAAAGCCTATATTTCACCTTTTTTTAAATTTTCTTCATTGTGTTACATTCAGAAATTTGCAAATATTTCTGTTTCTCATTTAGATGAGAAGTTTCACCACTAACTAAAACTCCATAGGGGTAAAAAAAAAATGTTTTAATGTCTCCAAGTTTTACCCACCTTTGATGACATTCTCTACTGTGACTAAGGCAATTTCATTTTTTATCAAACTTAAAAGTTGGGGGAAAGTCTTTGATAGAATAATATTATATTTCAAGGTCCAGATGTCCATCTTTTCCTAAAATTTTAACTTTCTTTCCTCAAAATCATAAATATCACATGGAGATATACTGCAGATAGATACAAGAATTTCAACTGTGTTAAACAGATGAAACAAGAAAGGTCAGTACCTTTATTTGACACTAGCTCCTTATATCATTTCAACAGATTACAGAAGCCCGACTAGTAGAAAGTCAGGACACACAGATAAGTAAAGAATAAAAGGCATTCTGCAAAATTGGGGGTATAAGGAAATGACTGTTCAGTTTGAGGAAAAGGAAACTAGATGGTTTAGGGCAGGACTCCCTGACCCAATAAAATAAGAACTTAGTTCTCATAACTAGAACACACATTAATAATGTGGATGTTAAACTAAGAACAAAGCTGAATATAAGTCCAGATATGAAGTAACCCAATGCATAGGTCAAAGTTATCACATCATATTTTCCAAACCAGGATTCAGATTGCTTCTGGGGGATTCACCTGATAGTTCTGTGGCCCTCACCACAGAGAATGCTGGAACATCAGGACAAGTCAGGTGATAAAACCAACTAATGTTTTTTTTTCTTATCAGTTCTATGTGAAATTAGCTTACTGATCTTTCATTTCTCTACTGGTAATGATAGACCTTTAGATAGTGCTATAATTTCCTCTTTAGATAAGTACAATGGACATTCTTTTCATATATTCTGCCTTAAGATCAGTGTAAGGTTCGTTTTTCTCTTGCAATTCACTACTCTAATTTTCCATTTTTTCACTGCTTCACTTTCTAACTTTAAAACAATCTCTAATGACGATATTTAATCATTCCAACTATTCTATATTTTTTCTCCTGTTGTCACTGATCCATTTGCTCATCTCCCTCCAGGCCTATATTTTCTCCTACCACCTTTCTTCCTTTTTGTGAGAAGTTTTCCTGGACCATGATCCATGCAACATGTACTGAAAACGTTGTATTTCCACTGAAGTAAACCAGGCCCTTCAAAGCTTATCTTATACACAAAGAATAAATGCTAGAAAACACATTTAGCTCCTGTGCGTGGACTGAAATTCATGTCCTCGCTGTGTCAGTTTATTTGCCAGACCTGTCTCTCTGATCCTAGGATCAAGTTATATGACTTTCTTTCAGATATAATTCTTACAATATTGTCAATTATACCTCAATGAAACTGAAGTTTAAAAACACTACAATTCTTTCCTTAGGCCTGACATGATCTGTTCCTCTGCAATTATATATAATGCTTTTCCATATACTTCACCCACTTTAGAGCTGCAAACATATAAATTGATACCACTTTTCAGAATATAAAATCCCTTTTAATATCCTGTGTGTGATCTGGCAGTCCATACCCTGCTAGACTTCAAGTATACATTTTCCAAAATGTCTGCTGAGCCATAATAGCTTGTTTCTTGCTTTGGGCTCCTCTCTTCCTTATCCTGGAATGAGTCGCCATGATTAAACACTGAATTTCTTGAAATTCTCCGACATCTCTCTAAAAAATGAACAAACTCCTTCATCCTGCCACACTTACACTTTTCCGTCTTTTTCCAAAATTTTAGCAAATTCATTAATTTACCCCTCAATGATAAATATGGTGATTAGCTGGAATGTGGTAATCCCCTCACAACATATATACATCAAAGTATCCCATTACACACCTTATATATATACAGTTTTTGTCAATCATGACCTAATAAAGCTGAGGGGGAGGGGAAATCTACTACTCTTCCCCTTTCTATTAAAGTTCATAATAATTAATACATGGAGAATATTTTGAAGCCATTTAGACAGGACTCCTCATTTTACATTTGAAGGTGAGAAACATGTTAAACATTTAGAAGATCATGAAGCTTATTAGGAGTAGGGCCTCTAGTATCCAGGCAATTTCTTAATACTTTAAAAAAATGGTCTGACAAAATATGTACATACCATTGAATATTTGCTCAGGGATCATATCAAAATCTGCGGAACTTCAATGACCTCAAAAAATAAACTTCAGGAGAGAGGAAGATGGACAAGAAGGGGGACTATAGGCTCATCCTTTCCCACAAAAATAACTAATAACTATCAAATTATTCCAAATAACCCAGAACTCAGTCTGAAAATTGGCAGAAAAAACTTCACAAGTAGAGGTAAAGAAGTAGGCACATCAAATAAGGTAGGAAGCGTGGAGACACAGTGTGAGAAACAAATAGATCATGGTCACTGTGGTGGCAAGGTAGCCACAGTAGCAGAGAAGGGCAAAACACAGACTAGCACACAGGGGAGCACAGGGGGAAAACAAATCTCCATTGCAATTGGCTTGGAAAGTAAGAGGGGCAACCAGTAGGGCTTAATGCCTAGAGTTTTAAATATCAGCTTGCTTGGCTCTAGAGAACTTGGAAGATATTGGGACGGCTCTTGGAGAAAAGGCAGGAAACATCCCGTGAACACACAGTGTGGAAACAGCAATCTGAAGAGCACCTGGTGCACACAATGGGGAAGTTATTTGCTCATCTTGAAGCATGTCCAGAAAGGCAGGATTCGTGGAAAGACCCCTCTAGGAACAAAGGAACTGGAAGGCACCATTTCCCTCCCCTCCCTGTCAGCTTAAGCACAGAGCTACCTGTGGGAAAAAGTACAATGCTGACACTCACTACCTAACTTGCTTACTCCAAGCCCTGCCCCCTCAGCTCCAGTGGAACTGCCCCTCCCAGTCAAAACAGCCTCATTCACATTGTGGTGGGCCACCTCCCCCAGAAGACTAGCCCAAACCCCCGCCCACACCACATCTCCTGCCCTGTGATTTTTGCAAGGCCTTCGTTCTGGTGGCAGGGTTGATAAGTCTCATCTCACAAGCAGATTAGAGCACATCTAGTTAAAATGGGCCACATTCAGGCCAGGGATCAAAGACTGTCCATAACAGGCAAAGAGAGGATGCAGTACACTTTGGAGACACTCCTGGAAGCCCCAAGTCCTGGGGAAGAGAAGATACTATACTGTAGGGCACTACACGACCTCTTTGTCATAAAGCCATTACTTTATGACAGGAGACATTGCTGAGTTTCCTACCACACAGAAACAGACACAGAGATTTAGACAAAATGAAAAAACAGTGGAATTTGTTCCAAATGAAAGAACAGAACAAGAAGATCTAAGCAACATAGATATAATTAACATGTCTGATTGAAAATTTTAAGCAATGATCATAAGGACACTCATTAGACTTGAGAAAAGAGTGGAGGACATCAGTAAGACTGTTAACACAGAGATAAGAAATAATATAGCAGAGATAAAGAGTTCAATAAATGAAATGAGAACCATGTTTAATGGAATGAATAGCAGACTGGAAGAAGCATAGGAACAAATTAATGACCTAGAACACAGAGTAATGGAAAGTAATCAAGCTGAACAAAAGAGAGAAAAAAAGAATTATGCACAATGAGAATTGACTTAGGGAAATCAGTAACTTTTTCATCAGACATAATAACATTTGTATTACAAGAGTCTCAGAAGAATGAGAGAGAGAAAGAGGGCAGAGAATTTATTTGAAGAAATAATAGCTGAAAATTTTCCTAATCTGGGGAAGGAAATAGATATCCAGATCCAGGAGGCACAGAGAACCTCAACGAAATCAACAAAAGGAGATCCACACCAAGATATATCATATTTAAAGTAATAGTATATAGTGATAAAGAAAAAAAAGTATTAAAATCAGCAAGACAACAAAAAGAAAGAAAGAAAAGAAAAAAAGAAAAAGACATTTACATACAAAGGAAACCACATAAGGTTATTAGTGGATTTTTCAGCAGAAACTTCCTAAGCCAAAAAGGAGGAGTGGCATGATATATTCAAAGTGCTGAATGGTAAAAGCCTGCAGCCAGGAATACTTTATCGAGCAAGGCTATAATTCAGAATAGAAAGAGAGGTAACGAGTTCCTCAGACAAACAAAAAAACTCAAGGAATCCTTAAGCACCAAACCAGCCCTATAAGAAATATCAAAGGGGACACTTTGAGTGGAAAAGAAAAACAAAAATGAAAATATGAAGGTAGGAAACACAAAAGCAGTAAAAATGACTATTTCTGTAAGACATCAGTAAAGGAATTTACAAAATAAAAGACTATAAAAATGAAACCACATACCTAAATTGTGGGAAGTGGAGGAGTAAAGAATGAGTTCAAACTTAAATGACTATAGACTTAATATAAACTGCTATAGGCAGAACATGTTAAAAACAAACAGAATGATAACCACAGATCAAAATCCAAAATAAATATGCAAAGAATAAAGAGAAAGAAATCTATATATATTATTAAATAAAACCACTAAATGATGAAAGAGAGAAAGACAAGAAAGGATAAGAGAAAATCTTCAAAAACAACCACAAACAAATAATAAAATGCAATAAATACATAGCTATCAAAAACTGCCTTGAATGTAAATGGACTAAATGTTCCAATCAAAAGACATAGGGTGACAGAATGGATAAAATGAAGAACTCATCTATAGAGTTCCTGCAAGAGACTCAATTTAGATTTAAAGACACCTGCAGATTAAATATGAGGTGATGGAGAAACATCTATCATGTATATAAATGTCAATAGAAAGCCAAGGTAGCAATATTTATATCAGACAAAGTTGACTTTAAAACAAAGACTGTAATAAGAGACAAAGAAGGGCACTACATAATAATACAGGGGACAATTCAACAAGAAGATACAGCAATTCTAAAAATTTGTGCCCCTAACTTGAGAGAGCCCAAATACATAAAACCATTAATAAAAAACATAAAGCAACTCATTGATAATAATACAAAAATAGTAGGGGACTTTAACCCCATTTACATCAATGCGCAGATCATCTAAACAGCAAATTAACAAGGAAATAATGGCTTTGAATGGCACATGGACCAGATGGATTTGACAGATCTATTCAGAATATTCCATCATAAAATAACAGAGCACGCATTCTTTTGAAGTGTACATGGGACATTCTCCAGAATAGATCATATGTTAGGCAACAAAACAAACCTAGACAAATTCAAAAAAGATTAAAGTCATACCATGCATCTTTTCTGACCACAGCGATATGAAACTAGAAATCAACCACAAGAAAAAAATCTGTAAAGAACACAAATGCATAGAGCTTACATAACATGCTACTAAACAATGAATGAGTCAGTCAGGATATTAAATAAATGAAAAAGTACATGGAAACAAATGAAAATGAAAACATATTATTTCATAAACTTGGAGGTGCAGCAAAAGCAGTCCTAACAGGGAAGTTTATAGCAATACAGGTCTACCTTAAAAAGCTAGAAAAATCACAAAGAAACAACCTAACCTTACACCAAAAGGAAATAGAAAAAGAACCACAAACAAAGTCTAAAACTAACATAAGGGAGAAAAAAAATAAAGATTAGAGAAGAAATAAATGAAATACAAACTAAAAAAAAACCAAAACAATAGAACAGATCAATGAATCCAGTTCTTTGAAAAAAAAAATCAGTGAAATTGTAAGACTCTAGCCAGACTTAAGAAGAAAAGAGAAAGGGCCCAAATAAATAAAATCACAAGTGAAAGATGAGAAATAACATTCAACACTACAGAAATACAATTATGAGAATATTATGAAAAACCACATGCCAATAAATTGGACAACTTAGAAGAAATGGGTAAATTCCTAGAAATATGTAACTTACCGAGCCTGAAACAGGAATAAATAGAAAATTGAAGAGACTGATAACCAGCAAGGATATTGAATCAGTAACAAAAACTTCCAGCAAACAAAAGTCCAGGACCAGATGGCTTCATAGGCAAATTCTACTAAATATTTAAAGAAGAGATAACACCTATGCTTTTCAAACTTTTCCAAAAAAAAAACTAATAGAAAAAGAAGGAAAACTAAATTCGTTCTCTGAAGCTAGCACTACGCTGATACCAAAACCAGATAAAGACATCACCAAAAAAGAAAACTATAGGCCAATATCCCTGGTAAACATGGATGCAAAAATCCTCAATAAAATACTTGCAAACCAAATCCAATGATACATTAACAAAAATCATTCACCATGATCAAGTGGGATTCATTCCTGGCTTGCAAGTGTGGTTCAAAATTTGAAAATCAAGGAACATGATACACCACATTAATAAAAAGAAAGGATAAGAACCATTTGATCCTTTCCTCTAAGGTTAGGAAGCAAGCAAGGATGTCCACTCTCACCACTTTTATTCAACATAGTACTGGAAGTCCTAGCCTTAACAATCAGAACATAAAGCTGTAAAAGGCATCCAAATCGGTAAAGAAGTAAAACTTGTACTATTTGCAGATGATATGATACTATATACAGAAACCCTGGAAAACTCCACCAAAAAACAAAACAAAACAAAACAAAACAAAACAAAAAAAACAAAAAACAAACAAACAAAAAAAACAACTTCTGGAACTGATAAATGAATTCAGTAATGTTGCAGGATACAAAATCAATCTATAGAAACCTGTTGTATTTCTATACACCAATAATGAAACAGCAGAAAGAGCGATTAAGAAAATAGTCCCATTTACAATTGTACCACAATGATACCTAAGAATAAACCTAACCAAAGAGGCAAAAGACCTGTCCTGTGAAAACTATAAAACCTGATGAAAGAAACTGAAGACAACACAAAGTGAAAGACATTCCATGCTCATTGATTAGAAGAAGAAATATTCTTAAAATATTACACTACACAAAGCAATCCACACACTTAAAGCAATTCCTATCAAAATGCCAATAGTATTTTTAATAGAACTAGAAAAAAACAATCCTAAGATTTATAGGGAACCACACACACAAAAAAATGGAATTGCCAAAGAGATATGGAAAAAGAAAAACTGGAGGCATCACCACTTTGGACTTCAAGTTATATTACAAAGCTGTAGTAATCAACACAGTATCGTACGGACACAAAAATAGATACACATATGAATAGAACAAAAGAGAAAACCCAGAAATAACCCCACACTATATGTTCAACTAATCTTCAACAAAGCAGGGAAGAATATCTAATGGGGGCAAAACAGTATCTTCAACAAATGGTGTTGGGAAAACTGGACAGCAACATGCAAAAGAATGAACTGGACCATACACAAAAATAAATTCCAAATGCATTAAAGACCCAGATTTGAGACCTAAGATCAAAAAAAATTCTAGAAGAGAACAGGGGCATAAACTTCTCTGACATTGGCCATACCAACTTTTTGAAACAAAAGCAAAAGTAAACTCCTGGGACTATATCAAAATAAAAAATTTCTTTTTAAAAAATTTTTTAATGTTTATTTGTTTTTTGAGAGAGACAGAGCATGAGCAGGGGGTAAGGGGCAGAGAGAGAGAGAGAGAGAGACAGAGACAGAGACAGAGACAGAGAGAGAATATGAAGCAGGCTCCAGGCTCTGAGCTGCCAGCACAGAGCCTGATGCGGGGCTTGAACCCATAGACTGCAAGATCATGACCTGAGCTGAAATTGGTCGCTTAACTGACTGAGCCACCAAGGTGTCCCAAAATAAAAAGCTTCTGCACAATGAAGGAAACAATCAATAAAACTAAAAGTTAACCTACAAACTAGGAAAACATATTTGCAAAAGACATATCTGATAAAGTGTTAGTATCCAAAATATATAAAGAACTTATAAAACTCAATACATAAAAACATATAATCCAATTTAAAAATGGGCAGAAGACATAAGCAGACATTTCTCCAAAGAAGGCATCCAGATGGCCAACAGACACATGAAGGGAAGCTCATCATCACTTGTCACTAGGGAAACGCAAATCAAAACTACAATGCAATATCACCTTAAACTTGTCAGCATGGCTAAAATCCACAACCCAAGAAACAATAGGTAGTGGCAAGGATATGAAGAAAAAGGAACCCTCTTACACTGTTGGTGGGAATTCAAACTGGTGCAGCCACTCTGGAAAACAGTATAGAGGTTTCTCACCAAGTTAAAAATAGAATGATCCTACCACCTAGCAATCTCACAACTGGGTATTTACCCAAAGAATAAGAAAACACTAATTCAAAGGGATACATGCACTCCTACATTTATACCAACATTATTCAAAATAGCCAAGATAGAAAAACAGCCCTGGTGTCCATCAATTGATGAATGGTTAAAGAAGTGGCGGTATGTATATACAATGGAATATTATTCAACCATAAAAAGGAATGAAATCTTGCCATTTGCAATGACATGGATGGAGCTGGAGATCATAATGCTGAGTGACATAAGTCAGTCAGAGAAAGACAAATAGCATACATGTCATTCATATGTAGAATTTAAGAAATAAAACAAACAAGCAAAGGAAGAGAGAAAGGAGGACAAACCAAGAAACAGACTCAATTATAGAGAACAAACTGATAGTTACCAGCGGGGAGGTGGATGGAGGGATGACTGAAATAGGTGATGGGGATTAAAGAGCGTACTTGTGATAAGCACTGGATGACTAAAATAAAAACTTAAAAAAGAATAAAAATATTAACTTCATTGAATCAAATGTTAATAAATTATATTTTCTTCTCTTTGTTTCTAACCAGAAAACTGATAAAATTTATTATTCTAAGCTTTGCCCTATTTTCATGTAATTAGAAAATAAAATAACTAAAAGCAAACTCATCATTTCATCCTAAAACTTTCTTAGTGCTTAGTGCACACTGGAGAATTAAAGTTAAAATACGAGAAATATTCCCAAATCTTTTTTTTTTTAATTTTAGTACTTTAAAGAAAAATAATGAAATCTGTACTCAAAAGGTTAAGTCAAATTGTAAAATGTCTGGATACACATGCATTAGAAATGTTCCCAGAGTACAGCTAGTCCTAGCCCTCCATAATTCACTCCAAAATTTATAAAGGTACTATAAATACAGCTTATAATGTTCAAATATTGCACCTAAGTTCAAGTCATTTGAGAGGGCTGCTACCAGAACTTTCCATTCAGGGATGAGTAATGACTCATTAGTTTCAACCAAATGCCCCATTAACATAAAAATGAACTTGGCCATAGGAAAGGCTGTTAAATTCCACCCAGAATTTTAAGTATGGATTTAGAAATTCTCTTACAACATTAAATAACAGTGCCCATCATCAAAGAGGGAGTCATAATTGGATTTCTATACGTCAAAGGGAGACAATTTCCTCATTTAAGAGGCAAAAGTGAAAATCACAAGAATTCTAATTTACCTGAAACTTTAAGGCATTTTTTAATATTCAACAAATCATACCATGTTTCTTTAATAGTGACACACAATATTAAAGTCATGGATCACAGTGGGCATGCATTTATTCACTCATCCAAGTTTTCATTCAAGAATAATTACTTGAACACTAACTGACTGAAGGCATTTGGAAACATGAGTAGTTCAAGAATTCTGGATTCTAGAATGTGAGTGGGAGAACAGGAGCTGAAGATGAAAAGGTAAAAAAGACCCAGATTTTCTTCTTTCTGTCTTTCTTCTTTCTTTCTTTCTTCCTTTCTTTCTTTCTTTCTTTCTTTCTTTCTTTCTTTCTTTCTTTCTTAAGTTTAATTTGAGAGAGACAGAGGAGACAGGGCAAGTGCAGGAGGAGCAGAGAGAGAGGGAGATAGAGAATCCAAAGCAGGAGCCATGCTGCCAGCACAGGGCCTGATGTGGGGCTTGAACCGCAAGATCATGACCTGAGCCAAATTCAGTCGGATGCTCAACCTACTGAGCCACGCAGGCGCCCCGATTTTCTTATTTTTTGATTCGTATGGTCATGCCTTTAATTGGGAGATCTAGAAAGACTGATTAGATAAAAAACATGATTCCCCTTTTAGGGCTTACATGCTGAACAACAGTAGCACCCTTAGAATACGTATATGTAAAATGTGGATATTTTAGGTTCTTCATTAAACATGGAAAAGAGAATTGACCTGGAGACTGAGACTATGTTTTAGATCTATGTGTAAATAACAGGTCTGTTATCACACACAATTGAAGCTTCCTCCAGTACCTGGTATCTGATTCTTCACTTGTTAGATTTTTGTTTGTTCTAAAGTTATGAAATGGAGAAATTAAGAGCATATGTGATTATATTTCTATGAACACACTTTAACAAATAGGAGGAGATATAAATGTAAGATTTTGTAGTAAAACAATGATGAAGCAACACCTTTTTTAAAAAATTTTATATCTGAATTTGTTTATGGTGAGCTGAAAAATGTCACAAGTTTTCATTGTATCATCTGATCGCCAATTGGAACAATTATCCTCATTGTGTTTTTGCCTTGAAATCATTACTTTGTAAAGAAAAAAAAATCACACAATTACCACATTTAGTCCTACTAATGACGAGAAAACATAAAAATCAAAATCAGTGTATATTCCAAATCCATAAAACCTATGGAAACTACGGAGATTTTAAAAGTAAAAATACACAGATTTTATCACTTTTTTTTTTAAATTTTTTTTCAACGTTTTTTATTTATTTTTGGGACAGAGAGAGACAGAGCATGAACGGGGGAGGGGCAGAGAGAGAGGGAGACACACAGAATTGGAAACAGGCTCCAGGCTCCGAGCCATCAGCCCAGAGCCTGACGCGGGGCTCGAACTCACAGACCGCGAGATCGTGACCTGGCTGAAGTCGGACGCTTAACCGACTGCGCCACCCAGGCGCCCCCAGATTTTATCACTTTTAAGAAATGTTCTTTGCCTGTAAATATATTTTCTAAAATATTTAATTATAATCATGTATCATTTACATTACACTGTATTGATAACAAATTAGCTAGGAGAAAGGGAGAAAACAAAGTAATTAATTTATGCATTCACTGTGTCATTATTTAGGGCTCTGATTCTTTGCCTAACATGAATTTTCACTGTGGTAAATAAATATACCAAAAGGTGCAATTATCCAAACAAGGAGAAGTGTGACATATGGATGTTCTACATGCTACTTGTGAATCCAGGGACAAGGAGATTGCAGGAAAAGTAACTGCAGGAAGAAACTAGAAGTAAAAATGTGAATTTCAGATTATAAAAGTATCAAATATTTTTATTCCGGATTCGTGGTTAAATATATATTTTTTAAATACATTCATAACAATGAAAAAGTTGACAGAGAGTATAATGCACATCCAAGTTGTCTATTTTCTTACAGAATACAAGACACATAAGATCTATCCTAAGGACACCTGGGCGGCTCAGTCAGTTAAGTGTCTGACTTCAGCTCAGGTCACAATCTCCCAGTTTGTGAGTTCGAGCCCCGCATCAGCCTCTGTGCTGACAGCTCAGAGCCTGGAGCCCACTTCGAGTTCTGGGTCTCCCTCTCTCTCTGCCTCTCCCTGCTCATGCTATCTCTCTTTCTCTTTCAAAAATAAATAAACATTAAAAAATGTATTCTAAAAATTCTTATAACAAGATATGGATTGTGACAATTTAAATATAAAGAATTTCATGCTCCACATCAATGCTTACCCATTATTCCTCCAGGTCAAAAGCTAGTGACAGCTGCAAAACTAATGGTATCACTGTAATTGAAACTGGCACAATAGGCTGAGTCAACTTACAATCTGCTCACTAGAAAATCTTATAACTTAGTGTTTGCAGAAGCTGACACTTGAAATGCTGAATTTTACAATACCCAGAATGGGACTATTTCCTAATAACAAAATGTGAAGCTAACAAGGTGGAGAAGAGAACCACCCTCAGCTGATTTTTATTTCAAACGATGAAAAGTGATTAATATCAATTTTGACCCTGTTCCAGGAGGAAAATTCCAACTTCTACTGAAGCCACTAAAATATTGATTTATTGAGAAAAACATGGGGATGAGGCAATTTGAAATTCAGGGAAGACATCAGGTTAGAATATAAGATGGGCGATTATAGTAAGATAATTGCAAAAATGTCATCATTTCTTTGTTTCATCCACTTCTTATACATAATTTCTGCTATATACCTTTTGTCCTGCCCTCCTGATCTGATCCTTGGCTTGTTTATGTGACTTTCTTTACCAATGGAATGTTAGTAGACTGAATCAAGCAGAGCTTGAGAAAGAGCCTCTACTTCCATGTTTGCATCTCTGTAATAGGCATGAGAATATGCCTAAAATATCCAGTTAATGGATGAGAGGCTTGAGTTTTGCCAAATAACCTCAGTTTGGGATAACAGATGAAGGCAAGCAGGTTAACCAAGAGGCAGAAACATGAGTGAGTCCAGCCAAGATCACCAGAGTGACTGAACCAACCACCTCTGAAGTCTGAAGAACAAACATATTCTCCACACTCGAGATTTTCTGATTGCCCCACAGCAATAGCTTAATGATAAGTATCCTCACTGTATCTGGGCTTCTTTCAGACACTAAAAAAGATTGGATCACATAGAACCTGGATATAGACAGAAATGAGTGCCAAAGACTGAGTCCTGTGGTACTCTAGTATCCAGAAGTGAAAAGCAGGAGAACCTATCCAGGGGTCCAAACAATGAAGGTATGTTAGGGAGAAATCAATGGGAAAAGGGGAAAACCATGGAGGCAAGCAACAAAAATGTTTCAGAAGTGGAGTTGATAAAGAGGATATGTTAAAAACTGAAGAACAGAAGAATAATTCGAGAACTGACCTTTAAATCTGACAATGTTTCTACAATTAGTGACTTTAACAATAATAGATTCAATTGAATGGTGAAGGCAAAGTCCTAATGAAAGTGTATTAAAAAAGATGAGATTATGAAAAAGGTGATCAAAGAAAATATAGACAACTTTGTGAGAACTTTTTTTAGAGAGAGAGAGTGAGAAAAAGTGAGAGAGAGAGTGAGACAGAGGCAAAGGGAGAGAGAGAATCTTACGTAGGTTCCATGTCCAGCTCCAAGTTCCATCTCAGGACCCTGAGATCATGACCTGAGCAGAAATCAAGAGTTGGACTCTTAACTGACTGAGCCACCCAAACACACAGAAAACATTTTTTATAAAAGGGGGCATCAGAAAGATGAAGCAAAGGCTGAAGGTAAAATAGAGCCAAGTAAACTTCATGTGTTTGTTTTTGTTTACCTTAGGAGGACAACTGATGACGTACGCCTTTATGGAAAATAATGGGAAATATTAATTAGAAAAGAATGGATGATACACAGGACACAGAGGACAACTGCAGAACAAAAGTCAGAGATTAAAACAAACAAACAAACAAATAACAATGACCAGAAAACCATAGTTTAGTGCACAAGTAGAGGGTTTGTTCTGTCAAGTTTCCATCGTGTTCTTAATTTCATGCAAACATGTAGCCATATACCCAGAAGGCAAGAAACCCTGAACTGGGTCAGAATTATCATTCTTTTCAATCTTTGAATGCTGACTAACAAACTTTTGTTTAATGGTCTAACTCAAAGGTTTTTCCATTAACATAGAATTAGCCAACACTGGAATTGGTTTACTCTAGCAATATAATTTATTATTTCCTAATCATTTATTCCATTTACATTTACAAATGTTTACTTATTGCTTTATTATTATTTATACAAATTAATAAATATTTATAATTTATACATAAGTAATTTTACAATAAACATTATTCTGGCATTTCTATGTAGTGATAAATATTTTATATTTCTGATCTGATTTTATCATGCAATCCACCATAAAAATTAAAGGATTGTTGATTAACCATACTATGATGCTACACATTTCCCCAGAAATGCTTTAAAGAACTTTTGATGATCCTAAGAGACATTCAAATATCTAGTAAAATCACATCAATTCAGAATTGTATTTGTTTTTCTTACTACAATAGTGTTACAACACATTTGCAAAGTGCATTACAAATACTTATTTTTGTTGAGTGTCAATAATTTGGGAACAGAATAATAAAGACTGTTTAAAAGACATGCTAGCATGAGTAAGTCAAAATAGGTGTTAAATATTCAAAAATCACATAAATCTTTAGGATTTATTTACAATTGTTCTATTATCCATGTCTGTCATGTACATTTATATAGAACAAAGTATGTGAAGTAATGCTGTGTTGCACACATCCAAGTTTTTACCTGGTCACATATTCTGATAAATTTCATTTATCAATTTCAGATTGACATTGAGTATCTAAAGTGATAATCTGGGATGCCTAGTTGGCTCAGTTGGAAAAGCATGCAACTCTTGATCTCAAGGTTGTGAGTTCAAGCCCCATATTGGGTGAAGAAATTACTAAAAAAATAAATAAACTTATAATTACTTTAAATTAAAAAAAATTTAAAGTAAATAAAATGATAACTTTATTATTAAACAAACAAAAATAATACAAATATACAAATTTGAAGTAGACCTCTATGACAAAATTTAGGTTGTGTGATAAAGGTACTTCAGTGTTTTTGTAAACAATTTCAGGTAAAACAACATACACGGTTTATTAGAAAAATATAAAGTTTGAGTTAATAATATTGTTAGCATATTTTTTACCATAAAAAATTATATCAGCTTGACTCAAGAGAGCAAAATGACATACTACATGGTCATTATTAAAGAATTAAAAAATAATTGAAATGTAATCCAACAATCTTTCAGACTAATTCCTTAAATCAAATTAATAATGTATGCAAAAATTCTCAACAAAACGCTAGCAAATCTAATCCAACAGTTCATTAAAAGAATCATTTACCATGATCAAGTGGGATTTATTCTGGGGCTGCAAGAGTAGTTCAATATTCACTAATCAATCAATGAGATACACCACATTAATAAAAGAAAGGATAAGAACCATATGACCTTCTCAACAGATGCAGAAAAAAGCATTTGACAAAGTACAACATCCATTCTTGATAAAAATCCTCAACAAAGTAGGGATAGGGGTAACATATCTCAGCATCATAAAGGCCGTATACCAAAGATCCACAGCTAACATAATCCTCAATGGGGAAGAACTGAGGACTTTTCCTCCATGGTCAGGAACAAGACAGGGATGTCCACTCTCACCATTGTTATTTAACATAGTACTGGAAGTCCTCGACCCAGCAATCGGACAACAAAAAGAAATACAAGGTGTCTAAATCAACAGGGAAGAAGTCAAACTTTCACTCTTCATAGACATGATACTCAACACCCAGAAATCTGTTGCATTTATTTTTTTTTTTACTAAATCTATTTATTTTGAAAGAGATGGAGAGAGAGCAAATCCCAACCAGACTCCACACTGCCAGTGCTGAGCCCATTGCAGGGCTCAAACCCACAAACCTAGAGATGATGACCTGAGGTGAAGTAAGATGCTTAACCTATTGAGCCACCCGGGCACCCCTGCTGCATTCTATACACCAATAATGAAGCAGCAGAGAGAGAAATCAAAGAGTCAATCCTTGCAATTACACCGAAAACTGTAAGATATCTAGAAATAAACCTAACCAAAGAGATCAAAGGTCTGTACTCTGGAAACTATAGAACACTTATGAAAGAAATTGAAGATTACACAAAGAAATGGAAAAATGTTCCACGCTCACATATTGAAAGAACAAACGTTGTTAAAATGTCTATACTCTCCAAAACAATCTATACATTTAATGCAATCCCTATCAAAATGTAGCCAGCATTTTTCATAGAGCTGGAGCAAACAACTGTAAAATGTGTATGCAACCATAAAAGACCCTGAATAGCCAAAGCAACCTTGAAAAAGAAAAGCAAAGCTGGAGGCATCACAATTCTGGACCTCAAGCTTTAATACAAAGCTGTAGTCACCAGTACAGTATGGTACTGAAACAAAAAACAGAAACATATATCAAAGGCACAGAAAATCCAGAAATATACCCACAACTATATGGTTAATTAATCTTCAATGAAGCAGGAAAGAATATCCAATGGAAAAAAAAAAGTCTGTTCAATAAACGGTATTGGGAAAACTGACAGATACATGCAGAAGAATAAACCTGTACCATTTTCTTACACCATACACAAAATTAAATTCAAGATGGTTGAAAGAACTAAATGTGAAACAGGAAACCATCAAAATCAAGCCTCTTAGGTATCAGCCATAGCTACTTCATACTACAAATGTCGCTGGAGGCAAGGGAAACAAAAGCAAACATGAAGTATTGGGACTTCATCAAGATAAAAAGACTTTGCACAGCAAGGGGAACAATCAACAAAACTAAAAGAGAGCCTACAGAATGGGAGGATATCTGCAAATAACATATCTGATAAAATTTATAAAGAATTTATCAAACTCAACACGCAAAAACAAATAATTCAGATAAGAAATGGGCCAAAGACATGAATAGACATTTTCCCAAAGAATACATACAGATGGCCAACAGACACATGAAAAGATGCTCAACAACACTCATCATCAGGAAAATACAAATCAAAACTGTAATGAGATATTACTTCACACGCGTCAGAATGGCTAAAATTAACAGCATAGGAAACAACAGATGTTGGTGAGGATGTGGAAAAAAGGGAACCCTCTTACACCGTTGGTGGGAATGCAAACAGGTGCAGCCACCCTGGAAAACAGTATGGAAGGTCCTCAGAAAGTTAAAGTTAGAGCTCCCTACAATCCAGCAATTGCTGGTACTAGGTATTTACCCAAAGGATACAAAAATACTTGCTTGAAGGGATACATGCAACCCGATGTTTACGGTAGCATTATCAACAATAGACAAATTATGGCAAGTTACTAAATGTCCAACAACTGCTGAATGAATGAATGATGAATGAATAAAGAAGAAGCAGTCTATGTGTGTGTATGTGTGTGTGTGTATATATGTGTATATATATATATATATATATATATATGAAATGGAATATATATATATATGAAATAGAATTTATATATGTATGTATAATGGAATACTATTCAGCCATCAAAAAGAAATCTTGCCATTTGCAATGACATAGATGGAGGTAGAGTGTATTACACTAAACAAAATAAGTCAGTCATGGAAAGATAAATATTATATGATTTCACTCATGTGTGGAATTTAAGAAACAAAACAGATGAACATAGGGGGAAAAATAAGAGATTGAGAGAGGCAAACCAGGAAACAGACTCTTAACTATAGAGAACAAACTGAAGGTTGCTGGAGGGGAGATGGGTGGAGGGTGGGCTAAATGGGTGAGGTGTATTAACGAGGGCACTTGTGATGAGCACAGGGTGTTATATGTAATTGATGAATCACTAAATTTTACTCTGAAACTAATATCACACTATATGTTAACTAACTACAGTTTGAATAAAAACTTGAAACAAAAATAAATAAATAAATAAATAAACAAACATAAAAATACATGAAGAAAAATAATTATTAATGGAGCCTTTGAATCTACACACATCTAATTCTGCTTTAAAAATTACAGAAAAATAAATAAAATTTCCAAAAATTGATGAAACAGTTCTCATTTACATTATAAGAATGTGTACTACCCAGTATAAATCAAAATATACCATCTATTGCTTTCATAGGTGAAATCTTTCTCTTCCTGACAATAAGAAATTCATATAGATATATTCTCTCTTTTTACATTAAAACACTAATATCTGAAAGATTTCATTTGATAAATTTCTCATCTGAACACATATCCTTTGTAATTGCCTTGACTTCATTTCCCATTTCTCCTTCATGGCTACTAAGCTCAAGAAACTCATTTTGCTTTTTTTCCCTACCCACAAGTCAGTTTTTTCTAAGCATAAGATTAGTGTTAATGATAAATTTATGTTGTTAGTCTTATTCACATGTTCTCGACATTTTTAGCTTTTTAGCAAATTTTTAATTCATAACGTTAACAAATTTTACATCAGAGACAATAGGGCTTTTTTATATATATTTTATATACAATATATGTTTCTCCCATGAATTGTGAATTTTAAATTCCCATTTTCTTTTGCCTTCTAATACAAAGATCGCTTTTAAAATTTATTATCATATTTAGCAGCTTTCACATTTTATTTAGTCTAATCTACCAATCTTTTCCTTAGTGACATATTTTCCCTTTGGCTTTTATACTTAGAAAGCTTTCCTATCCCATGAGCTGACAATATTCTGCTATAATTCTTCATGGACTTTACATTTTCATTTAAAAAATTTAATTACTCACAGTCATCTGAAATTTATGTTGTGGTACCTGTGTTAGGAAACCAAATCAATTCATCACATAAACTCCTACTACTCTAATACAAAACAAACAAAAAAGTACGAAAAGACAAATGAGAGACTAATTATACAAATAAATGTAGATGGAGAAACCCTCCAGGAGAAATCCTGGAGAAATTATGATGGAAGAGGTATCTTACACTATGGGAAGATAGTTCAGCAAATACCCCTAAATATAAAGGATGGAAAAGAAGGAAATAAATAGCACTCATTATTTCAGATGATATTTACAAAATTATCCAAAAGTATACGTAGAATGTTAATTAAATGCATATTAAATACTTTTAAAAATAATAGTAAATACGAAAAATACAAATCTTGAAGTTTTTAGATAGCATCTACCCATTTGAAGGATTTTTTATAAAATGATTCTTTTTTTAAGCTTATTTATTTATTTTAAGAGAGAGAGAGAGAGAATGAATGCGTGCATGTGCACCAGTGTGTGAGCAGAGGAGGAGCAGAAGGAAAGATAGAGAGAGAATCCCAAGCAGGCTCCACACTGTCAGTGCAAAGCTCCACGTGGGGCTTGATCCCACAAGCAGTGAGATCGTAACCTGATGGAGATCAAAAGCTGGATGCTTAACTGACTGAGCCACCCAGTTGCCCCTATAAAATGATTCTTAAAAGTGTCTTTAATTTGGCATTTTTAAGGTGATTGAAATCTATCTAAAATTTACTGAATCCAGATACTTATATACACATGCTGGGAAATAATTTTCCTTATGCCTGTCATATTTTCCATATCTTATAAGCAGATGTACTGATTGTTCAGGAGCAATATGGAAATATTATCTCCCTCCGGAGAAAAGGGCTGATTTACTTACTATCTACTCTGAAAGATCCTGGTTTCCTAAGTTCAGAGTTCATTTTCTGTAGCACAACCCACTGTGTATGTGGGCATTGTCTGTCCTACTTATTGTTCTGTGATAATTGAGGTTCTGAGAATCTGAACAATTGCTGATACTCTGGCTATTTGTATTGCTATCTTTAATAGCAATATAATAAAGTCCTTTGTCCCTGACTCCATAGTTTGGTGTCTTCTGTCAGCAGCCATAAAATTGTGCCAGGCTAAATGGTTACCTTTCAAGTTGGGCAAAATCTCAGAACCTTCACACTTCTTGACAATATGGTGATGTTGAACTATAAAGTTTCTACAGATGGGTCAGTAGTTTAGATTACTCCTTTGTCACTTGAAGAAAATAATTCTATTTATCAAAATGACCACACCAACATTGCATTATAGTTTGACACCTATTGCTACTTTCAGTTCTAGACATCATCTTTTCTAGCCACCATATCTGTACCAAGATGTTTTCCTTTGCCCTGGGTCCTTATAATTACTCATAAAGTTCTTTTGAAATTCTGTCTAAGCACCTGTTTAAAGGATTGTATTGATAAAATGATTACTATTTAATTTATACAAAAGACTTGGCATTCTTCCATTGAGCGCTCTCTGCTGATCTGTTGGAATGACTGCCTCATCACGCATCAGTTCTGTCTCTAGTACTGACCTGTTAGTTCAGAGCTGCAACTCTTGAGCAGATTACTTCTTTTAGCCTCTGTCAGAATTTTGACCTTTGTCACTGGAAGAGCACTGTGCGTGTGTGTGCATGTGTGAAAAGTGTCATTTCTTCCTTTGGTTCACACTGAAAATGGGTTATTACCCCATTAGCACTTTGATTCTGGGGAAAACTAGATCAGGGTGCTACTGCATAACTTATTTAGCCCAGATAACACTTGTAAAAATTGTCACTTCCATTTCATGATTTGAACAACTTTGTAAGAAAGAGAAACCAAATACTTGGATACAGTGCTCCTTTTGAGAAAATGGAAATTTGAAGACTTTATATGACATAAAAATGCATTATAATATATATGAGTATATGGATATATAACAAACATATAGTACTGACTATATATTAATATTTTGTGTTTAGTATTTAATATTATTGTATAAATATTATATTAATATATGCTATTGAATATTATATATTCAATGCATTATATTGAATATTATATATTCAATGCATTGTATTGAATATATAATTATTAATAGGTAATTTTGAATATATACAACAGAATATCAAAGATATTAGCTAACATTTATTGAATGCTCTTTACATATTTGGCACTGCTCTGTGAATGTTGTATCATTAACTCCCCAGATCTTCAAAACACCTTATAGAATCAGTATTATATTACTCATTTTACATTATGAAAAACTGAGTCTCACAGAAACTGAGTGATAAAGTCAACATTAAATATTGAGTCCTGCAACACCATGTTCAGCACTTTAAAATTATATCTATTACCCTATATTTTTCACTAAGAAAGACATGCTATGTTAGAAATTCATTCATATTAAAATGTGATCCTCTTGAAAAATAAAAATTTGAAACATATCATAATATTATAATTAAATTGTATCTAATCCATGCCATAGAAAAGATTTGCTATTTACTAAACTAAAATAAATCAATTTACCAAAGTAAGGAGGAAAAAAAAAGTCAAGAATACATTATCTCTTTTTGGGTAAAAATGGATCAACTTAGTTTGATTAATTATAAAATGCATCTTCAAACCTTCTGTTCTTTCTCTCCTGTATTTTCTATCTTATTTTGAGCCATCACATAAATGAGTGATCACATCACATAAATGACTCACCATGATATACTAGGCAGGATTTTAAGGTGGGCTCCCAAATCCACCTCTTCACTGTGAATGCAGGTGGAATCTACAGAGAATCTACAGATGAGAATGTTGCCCTCATGTAAATTAGGTTACATTTTATGGCAATGGTGATGGGACAGTCCCTCCTGTGATTATGTTATGCTACATAGGACTCTTTACTAGCAAACTGGAGAGGGAGGTAAAGTTAGACAGATGTGCTCCAGCTGAGTTGGAAGAAAGCCAGGTTTTGAACTGCCTGTGGTGGGAGGAATGGTAAGGAACCAACAGGAAGCCTATGCAAACTAAGGAAAGTCCCTGGTCAATACCTGGTAAGAAAATAGGAATATTCATCAAACTACTGTAAGGAAATAATTATTATTTTGTACCTCCTATAACCAAATAAACAACATGCTTTTTATGTCTTCTTTTCCCACCATGAGATTCCATTAACTGAGGTTTGATAACAGCTTCCCACACTTGTTAGGATTAGAGGTTGACTTTTTAAAAATATGATTAAAAGGTATAACAAATTTAAAGAATATTCTAGATAAAATATCATACTGTATGTAAAGTTATAATTTTCATTGGAATATTGAATAAATTTTTAATGCATTTTGTAACCTGTTTTCCTATGTGGTAGAGGGAAATTTACCAAAAATCCATCTTAAAACTGAAAGCTGTGTAACAAGTACTGACATTGGGATTATACAACAATTATTTTTCCATGGGAAATATAATTTTATCTAATAGAGTATTCATATTTATGAATCAAAATAATTGGTGCTGTTTATTATTCCTATTGAAATCTTTGTATTTTATCTACATTTACTTTTTATGATATTAAATGATACCCTGTTAAGGCACATAACTATTATAAAGAAGAAATAACTTAGGATTTAATTTTTTGTGTTATGCCATGATACTTATAGTCAAATAATAAACATAAAGTTATGTTTTTCTAGCTTACTACATTTTAGAAGGGGGAAATCAAGATACATTCAAAATTTAATTTCTTTTTTTAAAATATATTCTTAAGTTAGCTAATATAAAGTATAGTCTTGGCTTCAGGAGCAGATCCCCATGATTCATCACTTACATACGACACCAAGTGCTCATCCCAACAAGGGCCCTCCTCAATGCCCATCACCCATTTTCCCCATCCTCCTAACACCTCCATCCCCCTTAACCCCCAGTTTATTTTCTGCATTTGAGAGTCTCTTACAGGTTGCATCCCTTTCTGTTTTTATCTTATTTTTCCTTCCCTTCCCCTGTGGTCATCTGTTAAGTTTCTCAAATTCCACACATGAGTGAAATCATATGATATCTGTCTCTCTCTGGCTGACTTATTTTGTTTAGCATAGTACCCTCCAGTTCCATCCACGTTGTTTCAAATGGCAAGATTTCATTCGTTTTCATTCGTTGAGTAGTGTTCCATTGTATATACATACCACATCTTCCTTATCCATTCATCAGTTCATGGACATTTGGATCTTTCCATAATTTGGCTATTGTTGATAGCACTGCTATAAACATTGGGATGCATGTGCTCCTTCAAATCAGCCCTACTGTATCCTTTGGATAAATTCCTAGTACTGCAATTGCTGGGTCACAGGGTAATTATATTTTGGGGGAACCTCTAATTAATATGTGGGGAACCTCTAGAGTGACCGCACCTGTTTGCATTGCCACCAACACTGCAAAAAGGTTCCCTTTTCTCCATATCCTCACCAACATCTATTTTTTCCTGAGTTGTTCATTTTAGCCACTCTAGCCATTTTAGCCACCAGTGTGAGGTGATATCTCAACATGGTTTTGATTTGTATTTCCCTAATGATGAGCGATGTTGAGCATCTTTTCATGTGTCTGTTTGGCATTTGGATGTCTTCTTTGGAAAAGTGTCTATTCATGACTTTTGCCCATTTCTTCACTGCATTATTGTTTTTTGGGTGTTGAGTTTGGAAAGGTCTTTATAGTTTTTTTTGATACTAACCCTTTATCTGATATGTCATTTGCAAATGTCTTCTCCAATTCTTTAGGATGCCTTTTAGTTTTGTTGATTTTTTCCTTCACTGTGCTGAAGCTTTTTATCTTGATGAGGTCCCAATAGTTCATTTTTGCTTTTATTTCCTTTGCTTTCAGAGACGTGTCAAGTACGAAGTTGCTGTGGCCCAGGTCAAAGAGGTTGCTGCCTGTTTTCTAGGACTTTGATGGTTTCCTGTCTCACATTTAGGTCTTTCATCCATTTTTGAATTTATTTTTGCTTATGATGTAAGAAAGTGGTCCAGTTTCATTCTTCTACGTGTTATAAAATCGATGTACAGAAATAAGTTTCATTTCTATACACCAATAATGAAGCAACAGAAAGAGATATTAAGGAATCAATCCCATTTACAATTGCACGAAAAACATATAATACCTAGGAATAAACCAAACCAAAGAAGTAAAAGATATGTACTCTGAAAACTATAGAAAGCTTATGAAGGAAATTGAAGAATACACCAATAAATGAAAAAAAACATTCCATGCTCATGGATTAGAAGAACAAATATTGTTAAAATGTCAATACTATCCAAAGCAATCTACACATTCAATGTAATCCCAATCAAAATAGCACCAGCATTCCTCACAGGGCTAGAACAAACAATCCTAAAATTTGTATGGAACCACAAAAGATCCTGAATATCCAAAGTAATGTTGACAAAGAAAACCAAAGCTGATGGCATCACAATCCTGGACTTGAGCCTGTATTACATACAAAGCTATAATCATCAAAATAGTATGGTATTGGCAAAAAACAGACACGTAGACCAATGGAATAGAATAGAGAGCCCAGAAATGGACCCACAAATATATGGCCAACTACTCTTGAACAAAGCAGGAAAGAGTATCCAATGGAAAAAAGTCTCTTTAGCTAATGATGCTCAGAGAACTGGACAGCATCAAAAATTATTTTTTTAATCAAGCATATAGTATATTTTCTTATAAGCTACCAATTATAACAACTTATCACAATGTATGGTATTTGAATGTATGAAACACACAAAAAATCTTTCACATGTAATTAGAATCTTAAATTATCACTGTCTCAAACTTCATTCTAACATTCAAAATAAAAATGATAAATTATAGCAATTGACATACACAATACATTTAGCAACATATATGAAAGAAAGAAATTCAATGTGAAATGAGAAGTTTAATATTTCAATTTCTGGGGAATAGAATACAATCTTCAACATTATCCTATCTTTTCCACATGAGGCACAAAGATTAAATAGTTTGTATATCACTGGTTCTAGCAATTTTTCATGTTCATCTTAATATTCCTTTTATCCTATATGAGTGGTTTTATGTTTTTAAAAATACTTCATAAAGAAACTATTTACTTCAAGAAAGTAAAGATTTTTCAGCAAAGAAAATATGCTTAAAAGAAAAATAATGTTACCTAACATTTATGGCTTTTTCAAAGAAAAGTCCTTAAATTTCACTAAATCTTACCTTTTCCAGGTAAATATCAATTAATATCACAAGTTCTAGGTGGTTAAACATAGCCTACGTCTGCCCATTAAGACACCGAGTGGCGTTTTAATTCTCGGAAAGTGGGAGATGCATTAAATTTGTCCTCATTACTGATGAAATTATTAGATATCCTATATATCAGGTGAGTTTTACAAGCATGTAGTAACTACTTTCCATATGCCAACAGGCATGTTTGCAAAATAAGTAAAATCGATTCTATACCCTTAAGCTTCTCATAGCCTAGTGTGAGCAAAACCATACAAAATGGTAATATATAGTATTGTGGCAAGGTGTGTACATATCTGAGCACATAGAAAAAACATCATTGAACATTTTGGGCTCAATTCTAGATTCCCTAAATGACTTTCCAGAAATGATTAAGGCTTGCACGAAGTCTGGAAGAATAAGAAATTCATGGGTCACAAAGGTGTGTACAGGTGTCAGGGCATAAGAGACAGAGATGTACTGTAGAAGAGTTTAAATAGCATAGTACATGTAGAAATTTAATTCGTGTTCATGTGACTATTTTATGAATTAAGGTAATAGGTGAGAAACAATACTGGAAAACCATGTAGCTGTGGAGGTTGTGTATGCTACACTGTGCCGAAATATTGAAAACTCTGAAAGCATTTACAAATTGATAGTACTATTGAAGCTTTGTTGTGAGCACCATGAAAGTGATTTATATCTTCCTGGATAATAGAGGTAAAACAACTCAAAATTTAATACACTCTTGTTTAAAGCCATCCACATATTTATTATAATACTGTGTCCTTTAACTTCATTCTGTAGATGATATTTATGAAAAAGGTGTCATTCTCTAATTTGGGATTTTGAACACTTCCAACTCTTTAAAAGGGAGAAAAGACAATCATGACTTAGAAGGTCAGTTTAGGATTAGGATGTTTCTGTGCCTAAGTAGGTTGACTATGAAATGTGAAAGGCAAAAGATTTGAATTTGATCAAGAGGAGAAAATGTCTTTACATGTATGACATCTGTGGGTTTTTTTTAATGTAATATCTTTCATTTATTCTTAGAAGTATTTAAGGTGATGATCCATTAACTTCTTTTATGAACCCAACTTACCTTTATTGCTACCAACCTGTTTAATATATGTGATTTAATTACATAAATTTCTCTTGCTACAATTCAACTGTCTGGTCAGAAGTATAATTAACTTGATCCTAGATTATAAACTCTTCATGAAATTTCATGGTACTGCAATTTAAATTTTTAAAGCTTAGGAATCGAAAAGAACCCCTAAAATTAAAAATCACTAATGTCATTTTTTTTGTTCTCAAGGATAAACTTTTAGTAAACATCTGTGACAGATAGTTAAACAGAATAGTAAGTAGTATAAATATTCATTTGTATGCCAAGTATTTAAAAAGGACAAAGAATATATAGGTCACATATAATATACATAAGAATGGGGGCTCTTGGGTGGTTCAGCCCTTTGAGCATCCAACTATTGATTTTCGCTCAGGTCAAGATCCCAGTGTTCTGGGATCAGGTCTGCACTGAGTGTGGAACCTAAAAGTAAGATTCTCTCTCTCTCTCACAACCCCTCTCCCCCACTTGCATTCTCTCTCTCTCTCTCTTTCAAATAAGTAAATAAATAAATAAGAATACATTTCAGCTTTTATGTTCATATTGTTTTAATATACGTTATCAGTAATTTTTATTTTTTAATACTCTTTGTACTAAACTCTATGTGATCATATCCATTTAACTATAAATGGAATTACGGTTTATAGTTAGATATAAAATGTCTCGAAAATGTATATGGTTTACATTTGTAGATAATTTAAACATATCTTTATGGGTTTACATTTGTAGGTCTGGTTTACATTTGCAGATGATTTAAACATATTTTTATGGGTTTACATTTGTAGGTCATTTAAACATATTTTTATATTAACCTTAATTTTTTGCTAAATTATTGCTCATTACATTTTTCATATAATTTTCTAGGGTGAGAAAATACTTGTAAAATGTTTAGCACTGTGATCGGCCCAAAGAAATAACTCCGTAAATGTTACCTAGTAATAGTAGTGTTATTAGCCAAATTTTTGTACTTCTGAATTAAAATGTGAAAATGATTTAACTGGATATTTTCTAAAGGTGAACATTTTAACCCTATGTTTTCTTAATTACTTGGTCATACAGATCAATAATCATTAAGGCATAACAACTACCTTGTGTTTGAAGTGAGTTTTCAAGACTGTAATTTTAAGTCTGTTACTGATCATTGAATTGGCTCACTGATTATGCTGAAATTATTTATTGAGATTCTCATAAACATTAGAGTAACCACTTACTATCATATATATAATATTTATATATACATGATCCACAATATGCTTTCATTATATTACTTTGTTTCCACAATAAATGATTCTAAAAGGGTAAAATATCCCATAGTATGTAACTATATGCTCTTTTACCTATAAAGAGTGATTATGCATCTTTGAAGCAAAATGCAAAACAATTCTATTACACAAAATAGCTTTTTAGTAGAAACTGGAATATATTTTGAGTTGTTTGGCAGATTTAGAAAAGATATAAGCACATTTCTCATTGTGTGTTCCGTAGAACACAATCTTAATCAGGTTTATCTCAATGAAATTTTGAAAAATGGTTATATGACTATCCAACATGGTATACATTAGTTTTTCTCAAATTTATTGTTTCATAGAACACTGTTTTACTCATTTGTTTTTATTAACATAAACAAATGAAAAAGTCCTATAAAACAAACTTTGGGAAATAGTGACAAGATATATAGAGGTGTATGATAGACAGTAATGAGAAAAGATAAAGATATATACAGCTAGTTTTAATGGGGAAATTTTCCACACAAATTTAAAAACTCACAACTTGGACTTCAAGAAGTTTAAAAGAAAAATGTTTCAAGTCAACTTGATCAAAATTTAGGAAACAGGGACAGTTTTTAAGTAAATGGGCTGTAATAGGACAATAAAGGATTTTAATATTCTGTGAAGATCAGAGACTGACTTACATTTATCATTTATTTATTCTATTTTGGATTTGCAATTGGAATTGAAATGCATATGCTAGGACTTCACTCCACAGTGTGATTCAGGATATGTAATTTGAGCCAAGAATTCTATATTTTACATTTTAACAAATTATCCAGATGGTTCTGATATGTGTGGTCCAGTGTTGGCAGATTGAGAAACACAGATAAATTCACAACTATTAGTAATAAATAGAAATCTCATAAATTCTAATACACAAGGACGAGATTTAAGGATATTTTAAAAGATTAAGATGAAAGGTAAACCATAAGAAATACAGTCAACGGTATTCTAATAGGGTTGTATGGTGACAGATGGTAACTATACTTGTGATGAGCACAGCGTCTATAAGCTTGTTGGATCACTATGTTGTACACCTGAAACTAATGTAACAGCATGTCTCAACCACACTTTAATTAAAAAAAACTGTAAATGATTATATACAGGAAGATGGAATGAAAATAAATGAGATTCAGATATTAGGATCATCTGAAAAATAAAATGAAAACATTAAAAAATCACGCAGGTATAAATTTAGAGGAAATATCCGGATTAGTAGATTCAGGAGAGTTGGAATTTGAGGTAATTGTAATATGATAGCTTGGATTCAAAACATAGGGGTGTTGGGGCACCTGAGTGCTCAGCCAATTAAGCCACTCACTATTGATTTTGGCTCAGGTGATGATCTTACAGGTTGTGGGATCAAGTCCTGCTGTTAGGCTCTGCGCTGACAGCAGAGCCTGCTTTGGATTCTTTCTCTCTCTCTCTCTCTTTCTCTCTCTCTCTCTCTCTCTCTCTCTCTGCCCTTCGCCCACTCACATTATCACGTGCACGCACGCCTACCCCCTCACCCCCCAAAGTAAATAACCAAACATTAAAAAAATGTAAGGGTGTGAAAAACGGGGTTTGAAACTTTTAACTACATTTCCTGGACGTCACTGTATGATAGTCCTGCCTTATCTGCAGTTTCACTTTCTGCAGATTCGCTATTGTAGGTTTAGGTTACCTGGCGTGAACTGGGGTCTCTGAGCCAACGGTCCTTCTGACGAATCATCAGAGGTTCAATTGTAGCATAACTCTACACTACAGTGCCTACGTCATTCCCCTTACTTGGTCACGTAGGCATTCTATCATCTCACAGCGTCATAAGGGAGGTGAGTATAGTACAATATTTTGAGAGAGAGCGAGCGCCGCAGTTCACATAACTTTAGTTACAGTATATTAGTATAATTATTCATTTTATTGTTAATTTCTTACTATGCCTAATTTATAAACTAAACTTTAGTATGTATGTATAAGAGAAAATAAAGTATATACAGAGTTTGGTACTATCCATGTTTTTAGGCACTCACTGAGGGGCCTGGAACATAGCCAAGAGGATATGAGAATGAGAGGCCACCACACCTGCTGGCCTTGACAGTATTATTGGCCATGGTTAAATTAATAACAACTCAGAGCTACTCCCTCTAGAAAATGTTAGCTAGTGTGGCATGGTGTGGTAGGATAAATGACGCCCATCTTTTCCTCTCCCCTCCCACCCGTTACCACCCGATATCTCTCGAACCGCTGAATATGTCACAGGACATGACAAAAAGAACCTTGCAAATGTAATTAAGCTTAGCAAATTTTACAGAGATATTTCAACAATGAGAAAGATACAGTGCAGCAGTTGCTGGCTCTCACACTTAGGGCCCAAGAACAAGGAAGAGAGAGGTCTTTAGGACCAATGGGCACTAGTTTCTTTCCAGAGCCTTCTGATAAGAGACCAACCAGCTGACATTTTTATTTCAGCCTTGCGAGACCCTGAACGGAGAAACTAGCAGAGATCACCAGGACTTCTCAGCTCCAGGACTGTGAGTTAGTATATTTTTGTTTTAAGATGCTAAATTTGTATTCATTTGTTAAGTACCAATAGAAAGCTAGTAAACATGGTGGAAGGTGCTATCACAAATCAATGCTTGAAGATGTTCTGTAGCATGAATACCAATCCCTCAATACTATATGGATGTCTAACCTTATATTTTAAGTCAGGACCTCCAAAACATTTAAGTGTCATAAAGATATATGAATACATTTTTACAAAGCAGAAAAGACAGAAATTTAATGTTGTGCATCTAGAAAGAATGGAGAGCTTTGAAAATAGTTTTGAGTGTATTTCATGACACTTGACAGCCAAACCAGAAAACTCGGCAACATCTTAACTCATGTTCCAAGTTACTACATTTTTGGTATACTTAGTACTTACTGAAAGAGTCAACCAGCCTAAAATATATTTATATTTTGATGAACAGAGTACAGGTTTTCTATTAAGGAGCCTCTAATAGAAAATTATTGTATTACTAACTCCTTCATTATTGCCAAAATTATACTTAAAATTAAACCTTTGTGTTTGTAGTGTTTTAAACTATGAATTAAGTTGCCAAGATAAAATACTCAATTATTGTGAAATCACCTTAGAAAAATAAGGATTATTACTAGCACAACGGAGGAAAATAAGTGTTAGAACGCAGCCTCCACTGCCAGACAAAAGATAGTTAAGAAATGTATTAGGTAGAAAATAGTGTAAAAACTGCTGTGATGTGTCATTATTTAGGGTATAAAAAGGAGAAAATATTTTTACTCATTTGTTTGCTAGAGGATTTTTTTTCTAGTGAGAAAGATAGCACTAAGATGAAATGTTTGTTTTAAAACTTTCCTCACATGCAAACTGTTAACCTTTATACTAAAGCAAGTCTACTTTATATCTGTTTTCCAGTGTGCTCTTTAAACATATCATATTTTGAATTATAATGTGCTTTAGAAAGTAACCACCCCTGCTACTGTATTTATGTATCTGTTATGATAATTTTATATCTCGTGTGATGCATTCTGGTAATATGGTCCCCTGGGGAGGTGAGTTGATATCTGATATGCTATTCCTGTAGGTAGGGAGGGACTCTTCCCTAAACTAGGTGCAACTTAAAGAAGTAATTACAAGTCCACGAACTCCATCTGAGACCTTTGGGAATGGAGTATTTTTACCGTCAGAATTGTTTTCACATTGTAAATAGGGAACACATGCAGATTCTATACATTTTTAACACCATCAGCAGAGCCTGCGGTACACTGGATTATCAAACAATCTTTGCAGAATGAAACTTGAGTAACCACACTATGTGGATAAATAGAGGTTATTAGTGGCCTCCAATTAGTTCCGGTCATGTTTTGATGCCAAAATGAGTTTGTACCAACTTCCAGGTAAAACCTTAGTGTCAAGAACTTCTTGGTTTTCCTTTATGGTTTTAGGTATTTAGGTATGGTTTTAGGTAACACTTTATGGTTTTAGGGATTATAGATATGTGGAACTGTAAAGTCTGGCTTAGAATGGAAGACATAAACTCATGTCTCTTAATAGACTGTTTTTCTTGACTCTTAACTTGCAGAGAAGACAGATTACCAGGTTATTTTCTGGCAGAGAGGCAAAATACACAGGAAAATAGGGTGGAGTCTGTGATGCCTGAATCTCAAATCATACCTAATTTCCTGTTACTCTCATATTCGGTTCACTTTTGGGAATGTCTAACCCCATAATGGTTTCATGGTCTCATCTCCTAAGAAGACTTAAGGGAAAGATTTTCCTCTCTTCAGGTACACTGCAAGTGAAACATTAAAGCATACCAATTCCATCATTTTATTGTATGTTAATGATGATTAACGTGACCCTCAGGATAAGATTTGAGATAACAGGGTAAATAATATTTTCCTGTCTGGTGATTCTTCTACCATTTCCACCCCAGAGAAGTTTGGTTTGACTCAATTACACTGGGCAGTGGTCATTTTATGTTAATATCACTTACCTTCATAATATACTTTAAACCCATGAGCGCTAACTGCAAAATCACTGGTCAAACGTAGTGAGAACACAGATTTGGTACTTGTCACTGGCGGTGGCAGATGGAATCCTGTTAACCTAAAAACATAAATGAAATTAATTGTTAGTATTATAGACATTTTACCTAATAGAGTTGAAAGAGCATTAAAAGTCATTTTATCAAATCCCCAAGCTTTGTATAAATAAGTGTGTATGTGTGTGTATGTGAGGGTTTATAAACGAATTTATGTTGATTAAAACTCACTCATCAAAAACAATTCCTGTAGGTATATATAAATATACGGTTATTTACATATATATGAACGTGCATAACTATCGTATCTAGTACATATGTCATCTATATGAAAATACTGATCAATTCAGACTTTGGGAAATGAATTGTGAGAGTGTGTGTGTTTAGGTATCTTTTGCTCCTGATTTTAACAACTGAATATGCAGAAGATATATTTGTCAATAATTTTTTTCCTGATAGTTTAGAATATATAAAAAGAGTGGTATTTATTAAAATTTAATATTAAAGGAAAAATGTGATCCAGATATGACATCTTGAAACTGAAGAGTCTACAAATGATGTGATTTTTTTGCTTTATCATATTCTAAAATTTCAGTTAGTTCTATTAAAACTAATAGATGCAAATTGCTTTTTGGTTATATTGCATATTTTACAAAACAAATATTTGATTTTTTACCAAAATGTATTGCTTATTTTGTTAATACTTTATTGAATATAGCTACAAGCTTGGTTATGTAATTAATTTACAACTGATACTTTTTCTAAACCAGAAAAGAGAAATTAAGAATTAAAGAAAACCGCATACATGGAATATAGTTTTTCTAAAATTAATGAAAGTACATACTTTTTAATTTTTCTATGAATTGCCTTTTATGTTCTTTACTTTATCATGTTTATTATTAATATTAGAATAAGAATTAGTAATGTTATGCAATGGAATTATGCCTTTTTAAATACACAGTAATTGCTATTTTTGCCCAACATTGTACAGGATTAATCTACATTGAAATTACCATATATTTCATTGCCGTATAACAGTAACTCTCATTTGTCTCAGGTGTGCTTATACTCTAAAAATTATTAAGAACCCCAAAAAGATTTTGTGGGATTTATCAACATGTGCCATATTTAAATTTTTTTAATGTTTTGTTTATTTTTGAGAGAGACTGACAGATAGAATGTGAGTAGCACTGGGCCAGAGAGAGAGGGAGACACAGAATCTGAATCAGGCTCCAGGCTCCAAGCTGTCAGCACAACCTGACGTGGGCTCGAACCCACGAAATGTGAGATCATGACCTGAACCAAAATCAGTTGCTCAACTGACTGAGCCATCCAGGTGCCCCAATATTTGCCCTATTTAAAATAAAACTGAGAACTGTTTTTTACATGTGCATTTGTTACTTAATTTAAAAATAACCAGAATAGGCACATTACATGTTTACGTCAATCATATTTCAATTCAAGATAAGTATCTTTTCCAAAACAAAAATGAAAAGAATGCCTTGTATTTTGTTTTTTAGAAATCTTTTTAATATCTGGTCTATTAGCAGAAATTATTTGGATTCTCAAATCTACTTCTTTATTCAATATTTTGGATTACATTATTTTGGTTGATGGATATGAAGAACTCTGGCCTCACTTAAGTGTGTGGTTGGAAAAGGGAAGCTATTTCTAATAGCCTTTGCAGATTAAAGTGGATGCTCTTTTTTGATACTACACAAAAACTTCACAAGTTAGTTTTGATGTTGAATTAATTGTTGTATTGTGTAGCATTAAAATTCATTGTTTCACCTCGTTCTTATAATGGGTCCTTTTTATCCAGGCAACGTTTAACAAGCATTGATCATTTGAGTTAGATCTTCCAAATGTTACATTTTATTATAAACTATAAAAAAAATCACATTTATTTTTATTGCTACTGATCTCATTAGAAGTCATTAAACTTGGAGAAACTTTAAAGCTTACAGTAATGGATTGAAGCTTTCCAAAATTCTATTTTTTTTTTTTTACTTGTAAACTCAGATTTCATCATTAACAACAGATCCTGTCAGTTGTTTTCCCTTGAAGTAACAATTCATGTTCATTGCATGTGTATATGCGTGGGCGTGGGTGTGTGTGTGTGTGTGTGTGTGTGTGTGTGTGTGTGTTTCAAAAAATATATGCCAGACATAACAGATGTGATTAACATTTATGTCAGTCACTCCAGTAAAGAGGTGTTCCATGAAAAAGTGGCTAGTTCAGTGATCTTGTAGAACCCCTAAAAGTGCCTAAAGACCTTCAAACATCCATGGATCACATTTTGAGAACCACTGCTGTATAGGAGTCTATTGCAATAAATACACCACACTAAATTTATACATTCTACAGTTGATGGGCATTTGGGTTGTCTATGATCAGTCCAGTGTGTTTTCATCAACATTCTTGCAGAAGTTCACTTGTACATACTTATCTGGAAGTTTCTTTAAGGTTTATCAGCATTTAAAACTTTAATTTTTTCTCTTTTTGCTGAGTAAGTTGCATGATTTCCTATTTGGCTCCTGGTTAGAAGCATATCTCTGAAATTATAAACCAATGAGTTGCTTTAGTTATATCTGCTTACCATGTATATCTCATTTGCATTGCAATTGGATAACATTTTCTGTATGAATTGAATCCTTTGAGATTCTCAAGATTTGTTTTATGGGTCAGATATTGTGATTTTTTATTATGTGCCTAGTTTTCTTATGAAGGAAAATATATTATTTTTCTATTCCTAATCCAAATTAACACAAACTGAATATGCATTATTATCTCATAGTTATGTGGGGGTTGGTAGACTATAGCTCAACTGGTTCTCTGCTTGGAGTCTCATGAAGCTGAAATCAAAGTGTTAGCTGGGCTGCATTGCTTCTAGAACCTCTGGAGCTATATCTGCTCTCACTTCCAAATTTATAAAGCTGTTGCCAGATTTAAATTCCATGCAGTTGTAGGACTAAGGTCACGTTGGCTTGGGGTCATTCTCAGGTTTTAGAGATTGCCTGCATTTCTCAGTTTGTGGCCCCTTCCTGCTTTTTCAGAGTCAGCAAGGGCAGTGCGAGTTCTCTTTCTTCAAATATCTTTAGTCTTTCCTTCCACCTCATCCTTCTGTTGCCTCTTCTTCTGCCTCCAGATGGAGAGAGTTCTCAACTTTTACATGCTCATGTAATTAGTTTGTGTTCAAATTGATAATTCAGATATTTTCCTGTTATAACATCTGTCTCAATCCCATTTGTAGAGTTATTTTTGCCGTGCAATTTAACATATTCATCCATTCCCAGAGAACCATTATTCTAGGATCACTCTGGCTACTGTAATGAGTATTTATCATTGGCTAGGAGCAGCATTTAGTATATCTTTTAGATAGATTTGTTAATCATGTTCAAGTGTTCTCTTTGCTAACTATAATTTAAAAATCTGATAGACTAGTTGATGAAAGAGATATGCTAAAATCTCACAATATGATTGTAGTTTTTATAGTTTTCCTTGTAGTTATGTCCATTTTAAAATATATTTGGGGGCTACATTATTAGGTGTGTACAGTTTAAATGATTATATTTCCTAGTAAGTTGAATATTTTGTCTTTATGAAGTGCTACTATATTTCTAATAATCTGATCGTAAACTTTATCTTGATACTCATAAATCTATAACTTATTAGAATTAATCTAGATCATCTTTTAATCTTCAATGTTTTTGTATCCTTGTTTTTTAAAATATGTCACGTATAACCAGAATATACTAGGCTATAGTTTCAAATACATAAAAGATTATATGGGGAACTGGGGTGGCTCAGTTGGTTGAACGTCCAAGTCTTGATTTAAGATTTTTTTTAAATTTTTAATGTTTATTTTTGAGAGAGAACACAAGTGGGGGAGGGGGCAAAGAAGGAGGCAGAGAATCTGAAACAGGCTACTTTCTGTCAGTGCAAAGCCCGACGTGGGACTCAAAGCCGTGAACCATGAGATCATGACCTGAGCCAAAGTCAGACACTCAACTGACTGAGCCACCCAGGCACCCCTAAAATATGCCATTTATACCAACATATACTAGGCTATGCTTTTATGTACATCAAACATTACATATAAATAAGATCTTAAAAAACAAAAGAAATTGCCACAGCCATTCCAGCCTTCAGCAACCACCACCCTGACCAGTCAGCAGCCGTCAGCATAGTGGCAAGACCCTCGACTAGCACAAGATTATGACTCACTGAAAGCTCAGAGATTGGTTAGCATTTTTAAATAATAAAGCGTTTTTAAATTAAAATATTTAATGTCCATTTTTTACATAATGCATACTTAATAGATTACAATATAGGGTAAACACAGTTTTATATGCACTGGGAAATGAAAGAAGTTCATTTGACTTGCTTTATTGTGATATTCACTTTATTTCAGTGGTCTATAACCAAAACCCCAATAAATTTCTGTTGTATGTCTATACTTTTAAGACTTCATTTTGTAAGTTAGTATTTCTGTGTGTAGTTATTTATTAAGCATCTTTCTTTCTCCTTTGGATGCTAACCTTTCTGAAGTCATTCCTTGTAACTCACTAGTTTATCAGCAGTGCTTTCATGAAGTATTTATCATGTAGGAGGGCCCTCAATAAACAGCTGTTAAGTTCATGAATTTGGGTGGTAGGAGAATGTGAATGCCATCAGAGCACTTGCATTTTCAAACAAAAAAACTGTGTTCTTAGAACAGCATTCTCAAAAATCATAAAAATGTCAAGGGACTCCAATTGTTAAGAAAATTCAGGTAGTCTACATAGACATTCCTGTTGAATAAGACATAATTTTCACCATAATAGTAACCTCAAAAGTTGAAGGGAGATCATGTATCTTAGGCACCTCTATTTGAAGTATTTTTCAGGATATAACTATATAGTTTTAAAACTTACTTTTCAGGTAAAGCTAATATGATTTTTATCTTTAATATTAACTATGAATTATAATATTTAAATATACATGTATTGTACTTGAAATTAACATGTTTTCTAGGTAATCTAAAAATCACAGTCTTTTATGGATAAGTATGATCTTTTTCCATCAATCATTTGTACTGATTCAGATACTTGTGAAATTTGGTGTTTTGCATATATTGTTAAATCATTGAATTATAAATTATATTTCCTCGTATTGATGTATTTTAAAACTGCATAGTGAATGGCATTTTATGTTCCTTTGAAAAGAATACCATAGTGAAACTCTATTTTCTCTGACTTACAATTGAAGAAATCACAGTTCGAAAATGATCAGTAAATAGTTCAAATTCATACTGCTGGTGAGCAGTGGAGCAAAGAAGTAAACCCATAACTTCTAACTCCAGTGCATTTCTTTTCCAGTAGTGATTTTTACCATAAGTAATGTGATTTTTTCATGAGGGCAGTACATATTTAATTCATTTTTGTTTCTTCACAATGCCTGTATAAATTTCTTAACAGATATTTGGAATAGATAAGAATATAATTTTACCCACATGATGGCTTTAAGTAGTTGATACTGGTAAAAACTGTGTCACAGTTTTAAGGTCATTAAATTAAAGGCCAGGAAGGTAATGTGGAATGCCCATCTGTACTTGTTGATGCATTTACAGCTAATATCACTAGTGGTTAGCAAAGAGATTTTCCTAGTGGAAAACTAAGTAAGATTAGTCAGCAAATATATCAGGGGAAAATCCTAGAGTGATGCAATGTAAATTTCCTTCAGATATTATTTTTTTTAAGTGTTAAAAATTGAGAAAAATTGGCTGAGGATTGAAATGTATTAATTTTTAAAATTTTTAAAAATGTTTGTTTATTTTTTGGAGAGAGACAGAGTGTGAGTGGGGGTGGGACAGAGACAGAGGGAGACACAAATACAAAGTAGGCTCCAGGCTCTGAGCTGTCAACACAGAGCCTGACGCGGGGCTCTAACCCATGAACTGTTAGATCATGACCTGAGCCAAAGTTGGACGCTTAACCGACTAAGTCACCCAGGTGCTCATGAAATTTATTAATTTTAAGTAGTGACTTTGTTTTATGCTATCAAAACAATCACCATTTTCTACCATCATAAGTTTAGCACATATGCTAAATATGTGCTATTTAGATTAAAGAACAGATTAAAGAACAATCATTTCCTCTTAAGACATTTAGCTTAATGAAAAATTTATAATATTTCCTCTGTTTTTCATATTTCACTGTTAGTTGGTGAATATTTCTCATGGCCCAGGGCTAGTTTATGGCCATTTTTTTCCAGTAGATCCTCTTATGTGACAGAATGGCACACATGTTGTTTATTTTTCATCCTACGTTTTATAGTTTCTAATGTATAGCATCATTCTCCCTGCTTCCTAATCATACATACACCTCAAATATATTTTAACATTTTATTATTTACTAGGCAAAGCATTTATCAGAGGCTGTTGTATGTTTTAAAAATCATGCACTTGAAATGAGTGACCCTATTACTTCTTATGGTCCCTTTTAGATGAAAGCAAACATTCTTTAAGCATTTCCACTTACAAAGATTCAGAAACATTAATGATGTCTCACACTTTATAGAGTAACTAGATTTAGAGAGAATTACTTAACGAACTTATATCTTTCCATCAATGACTAACAGGAAACATACTAAAATAATTATTTGGTAATTAATGCAAAATTGGTTTAAATTTAAATTACAAAAAAGTAATTTATAATGTCAATGCATATGCTCTTTGAATAATGGTCTGTTTATTTAAGAATTAAAAAAAATAATGACAATGTACCATTTTATAGTACAACGTAATGGAAACTCTTAAAGCATCATGGATAAGAATAATACCTGTCTCATTATATAAATGTTTACCAACTTCTTTTTTTTTCAATATATGAAATTTATTGTCAAATTGGTTTCCATACAACACCCAGTGCTCATCCCAAAAGGTGCCCTCCTCAATACCCATCACCCATCCTCCCCTCCCTCCCACCCCCCATCAACCCTCAGTTTGTTCTCAGTTTTTAAGAGTCTCTTATGCTTTGGCTCTCTCCCACTCTAACCTCTTTTTTTTTTTTTTCTTCCCCTCCTCCATGGGTTTCTGTTAAGTTTCTC